>NW_026555853.1:0-48194 GCF_029017545.1 Prosopis cineraria | reverse complement strand
GGTCTGTTTAATTTGTGTTTTTTGTTGGTTGTTTAAGAGTTCAAGTCAGCCTTTTTATTTCATATCATGTAGACTTCTTTTTTTTGCTTGTTAAAAATTCATCTCAACATCAATTTAACACGTAAACACAAACTAATAATGTTAATTGACATGTTAATATTATTAACAGCATTTATGGTACATTAACTTCTTTTAAATATGTAAAAACTAATGTTAGATAGAGAAAAGTGTAAAGACATAAAATATTAAAAAAAAGTGTAAAAACCTAACTACAATTTAAGCAAAGGGTATTAAACCAAAAATAGATTTTCCCTATTATATTATTATATTTACTTTTACTAATTTTTTATTGAATTTACTTTTACTAATTTACTAATTAGGTAATAGGCAATGTAAGAATTCATATACGGTTATATAAATGATAATTCTCATTCCTATTCCTATTACTATTATTAAATGTTATACCATGGATGTAGAAAATGGGAAAGAAAAAAATAAAATATGTTAAATTTTTTTTAAATGAATATGTAAAATTATTTTAAAAAATTATAATTTTCTATTTTTAAATGAATATCTCATTTAAACATTAGTCTTATCGTCATCAATGAACTTAATTTATATTTATAATACACATATATATATATATATATTTATTTATTTAACACCATTGAAGGGAATCAGGGGCCACGCTTGCACTCTGCTATAATGGCTCGATGTGCATTGCGAATGGGAAAATCAAAATTTAGCTGTTGAAAGATGAGCTGCTCCAATAATTAATGAAATAGATACGTTCGATATGTTTGATAAGTGAAAATATTTTTATGTTGTTCATGAATAATAGTATTCATTAATTTATTAAATTAAATATTTATAATTGTTGTTCTAACATTTATGTTTATAAATATAAATATAAATATAAATATGATAGGTACTATGTGTAAGTATAGAGAAGGCGTGATGGAAAGACAAGAATATTAAATTAAATTAAATTAAATATTTATTACTTATTTATTTTGGCCAATAGTGATACTTCATAGCATAAAACCATAGGAAATACAAACCAGAAGCAAAAGAAAAGGTTCGAAGCCCCAAGAAGTTGGGCAGGGCAAAAAACAGCAGCAAAAAGAAGAAACGAACGAAGAACATAACAGCAGCAACAAGAGAAATACTAGCCACCGTCATCCAAGTTGCCATAAGCTCCAGTATCACTTGAAGATTGTACACCGCTGATTACATCCTTAGCTAGAAGGCCCAACAAAGAAGGTGCTGGTGAAGAAACCCATCCAAATGAACACACCTCCTTGAGAGAAGACGCTGCAATAAAGTCAGCTACACAGTTACATTTGCACGGCGCAAAGACCATAGAATACCCAACCTTATTTGCCATCAGTGATAAAATATCTTCAATAATACTACTACACCTCTAGTCACCCAAATTAGAGCGGCCCTGAAGAATGCTTAGAACAGGTACTTGACAATCAAATTCAAAGATGATCATATCCTCACTCATATCCTGTGCTAGCAGTAAAGCGTGCCTGAGTGCTAAGGCTTCTGTCATAAAAGCTGAAAGAGATTTAACTTTATCCGCAAAGCCCCATGAGAATTGCCCTGGGTCATTTCGACATACCACCACACAATGGAAGCCAAAAATAGTTTATTTTTTAAAGTAAAAAGTATGAAAAATTATCAACAAAAGAAATATAAAATAAAATCGCATGGGGCCTTAGATCTGTCCATGCTTTTTCCTTGTGATCCCCGACGTACGTTTTGGTCACATCGAAAATGTTTTGGTCACACTATTCATGGTTTATTGATTTCCCTCTTTTTAACAATTTTATAAATATTTAATGAACATGCACATTTTTTAAGCAGTATTGTTTTTCTCCTCTGTGAAAGTTGAGGCTTTTTAGTTTCTCTCAGCATTATCATCAGTTCTACAATAGCACCCATTGTGCTATCGTTTGGCCATCTGAGAGTTCTTTTCTTGGTGAGCGTGAGTGTGAGAGGCTGTGTGTGTGTTGTGTTTCTAGGTGTGTGTCTTACTGTGCGGAGATGGAGGAAGGAGAGGGTAGTCGAAGAAGGGAAGATAGAAAGGTGGTGCTAGAACTGCACAATAAAGATAGGGAGGGAGGAGGTTCGTTGGTTGGTAGACTAGAGACAGATAAAAACTAAACAAAGGGGGTACTGATCTCCATGATTAAAAAAGGCTGGGGAATAGACGAGGAGGTGGAGATCCATGATGTAGAGAAGAATGCCTTCACGTTTAAGTTCGAAAAGGAAGAAGATTATTACAAAATATTAAGGGGACGTCCTTGGTCCATCCAAGGGTTTCTTATTAAATCTTCAACCCTGGGAAGATCTCATGGGTATAAGGAGGTTGACTTCTCAAAGTACCCCTTTTGGGTGCAATTTCACAGGACTATCATGGAGCGTTTGATCAGAGCAATGCCTTACAATTAGGCAACGTTGTCGGAGAAGTCGTTATGTATGAAAACCCAAAGTCGTGTAGGAGGAGAGGATCCACAACTAGTCTGAAATCAGGTTCCTTAGTGATCACGTTCTGTTTGTCTGAAGTCACAGTCCAAGAAATTGGCCAAAAGCGGTTGGGGTTGAGAGATCCAATCTGCAGCACGGTCCATACTTGATGAGATCCACTTGAAGCCATAGCGCTTAGTGTTTGCCCATGATTCAGAATATTATCCACAATATTAGCCAAGCATTCCCATTCAGGGCAAGGAGAGAGACATTTCACAGCTTTAACCAGAGGGAGACAATTAGATAGGAACAGTATCTTAGATAGACCAGCAACAGCACACCAATGAACACATTGAAGGAGAGCCTCGGCTTCACTGCAAAAGGGCAAGACAGCATGAATTGATCCAGCAGAAATGTGTAACAGCGTCCAGAATCTTCTTGTACAATGAATCCAAAGCTAGCTTTATTCTGAGCATAAAAGGCTCCATCACAAAAGCAAAAAACTCAAAATTAGACAAAACAACATCATCAAAATTGTTGGAGGTGTGAGCGTTAGCTTCGTCTTGGGCCCTGTTGTCCACACTAGAAGTTTTCATATCGGTATTGCATCAGTTATTGCTGCTCAAAAAATGTCAATGTAGTTATTAGCCATCTGAATAATTCCTCCAGGATCAATATTGTTTTTTTTTTTTTTTTCAAATACAGACGACACCTAGCCTTCCTCAATTGCCATAAAGTAAAAGCTAATAGCACTTTCGTGGCATCAGACATATCATTGTGTGATTAATCAAGCTTTAGATAGCCAAGTCTTGAAGTTGGATCTATGTTTTCCATGCAGGTCAAGCTTTGGCATTAACTTGAATTCCAATACAATCATGGTTTTGAAATTGACTGGTGTAATGGGGCTGCTACCTACAAGGGCATCATCAGGGATAATAAGAATAATTGGGTCAAGGGTTTCACTAAGAATCTTGGCTATCACCCCAACACAGCCACTAAACTTATGAGAATCTCAGAGGGTCTTAAGCTTTGTTAGAATGTTAAATTCTCTAAAGTCAATGTCTACTTTAATTCCAAGGAAGCCTTATCCCTTATCAATCATAACCACTTTGAAATACACATTCTCTCTGAATATATCAAAATAATTAGAGATTTTATCATGAAAGATTGAGACATCATTTTCAATCATGTTTATAAATAACCAAACAGATGCGCTAACTTGCTAGCACGTCAGACACCCAAAGATAGCTTTGATATTGTGGTTTTGGATAATCGCCACCTAATTGCATCAAACTTATAGTTTTAGAAATGACTTGATTTTGTCTTCTTGCACAGTTTTTCCATTGCCTTGTATTTAAAAAAAAAAATTGACTGGTGTAACCGTGGACACACCAATTCCACATGTCAATTTTGCCTTCGCTGGAAGCCTTGCAATTGACTATTGTTCGATTCCTAGATTTCAAATGTTTGGCAGTGCTTCTTTCTGGATGTGAACTTGAAGAATTGGTCTGCGATCTTTGCAATTGATGGGGACATTTATGTAACTGATATTGAAAAGCTTCAACATTTTGTCACAGCCGAGGTTCCACCGGATCTCTTTCCTTTGAGAGTCTTTTATAATGTTACGCATCTAATCTTCAATAAAACATGATTACTGATGATGCTCTTAAACTTGTAGTAGCTAGACTCTACTTGAGATATTAATTAGAAATCTCACGTCTATTAGTATTAGAAAATGAATTAAGAATATATAAAACTTGGAGGTGTCAAAAAACAAATGGTATCAAGAGCTGAGCCTATGTGGGGCTATAAAAAAAATAGCTTGGATTTTAAAAAATTTACTCCCAACCTAATAATCCTTAATTTCCTATAGGTAAACGAGATAGACGTGCTCAACAAATGTCAATACTGAGCCGGGATCTCTTGTAAGAAAGGAATGTGGTATTGCCACTTGGACAACTAGCTATAACAACAAAAAAGAGAAAATGCCCTAATAGCTAGGCTTTGTGATTAGAAAATAAATCATAATCATCTAAGCTTTGTGTTTAATTTGAGGCTCTAATAGCTAGGCTTATCTCTTACGTCACTTGTTCTGTTTCTAAGCTATGATAACTCAATTTTTGTGCTTGTTTAGGTCTACTTGGGTGATGACATACAGTCACCCGCAAATAATGTCCCCATATTTTACAATTTGACCCATCTGGTTTCTGCATTTGTTGTTGAACTTGACTGGTGCTGGGTAATCAAGTGGCTTAGAAAATGCCCCAAGCTACAGTTTCATGATGTTAAGGCTTGTGGATTTTTTTTAGCTTCATTACTTATACATTTGCGCAGTTCTGTAACTTTGTGCGCGCGCGCGCGTGTGTTTTTTTTTTTTTTTTTGGCGATCAGATTGTTTTCCCCTTAATAAATTTGCTGAGGTTGACGATGGAATTTTGGAGGATCCACCAGTTGAATGTCTCTTATCAAACCTGAAGGAATTCGTTGTCCGAGAATATGAAGGGTCGGAAGGTGAGTTTCAACTCGTAAGATTTATTCTGAAGAATTCGAGAGTTTTGAGGACAGTCACCATTTTCAGTGTTCGTTCCTCAAATGAAGAAGATAAGCTCCAAATATGCAAAACATTAGGGCTAGGGGCTCTAATGTGCCTTTTTTAATATCCCTTATAATGTCTTAATATCCTAATTTCATTTTTCATTTTTCTTTGGACCATTGGCTTTTACATGAAATAAGAAACATTTGAATATCTTGATACCCCAAAATGGTGAACATTTATATTTTTTATGCTTTTTCAAAAATAAAAAGGGTGTATTTGTGATATTTTTTTTTAAAAAATCATAAAAAAATATAATATTCACCATTTTGAAACATCAAGATATCTAAATATCTCTTATTTTATATAGAAGCCAATGATCTAAAGAAAAATGAAAAATGAAATTGAAAGTTGGGGCATTATAAGGAATATTAGAGAAGAGCATATTAAAGGCCCCTAGTCTGAAAACATTATCGTCTTGCCCAAAGGATATGAGGATTGCACAATTTCCTTCAACTGATATAATTGAAGGAAGTTTTAGAATAGGCATTTCTAGATGCTTTAATTTAATAGAACATTCTTAATGTTGGTTTTATGTTTACGTTAAGGTTGTTTGTTTTGTGCTTGGCACTTACTAAATGTGATGTTTCTATCTTGGACTGATTTCTTAAAGGTTCTGTTATTGAGATGTTGAGAACGTAAAAGATTGAAGAACGTGTTCCATGCGTAGGGTCAGATTTGGTTTGAATTCAAATCAGCTCTTGACAAATTGTTTGCTTGTCAAGATTTGGATCGCCGTTTAAGGACTATACATAAATTATCATATTTGTTTATTATCATATTAATATATGTGTGTGTAATCTAAGTTGAATTGCTCAAACTGGAATTATATATATATATTATATATATATTACTTTACGTTTGATACCAACCAAACAGTCACTTACAAAAGCTCTGTTTTCGATTTATTGATGAAATTTAATAAATATCCTTGCCGGACTGAAATAAACAGTCACTCAAGGTCTTGCATTTGGAACGGGTTCGATTTCCTATGTTGAACACGTGGCAATCATTGTTTATGTTTGTCTTGATCATCTTGAAGGCTTGGTTCTTCATTGCTCAATCGAAGGCTTCGGCATTGGTGAAGGCAAATGTTCCATGCGATCTCATTTCATTGAAAGCTTTTTCTAATGTTACATGTCTCAGCTTAAGTGGGTTATATATGCTATAATGAAATATGTATATTTAACTAATTTAACTCACTTACCATTTTTTTAATCATGTTTTTGTCTTCCTTGTGCATGCAGGACCACTCTGGATATGATGTCCCAACATTCTCCAATGTAATCTATTTGAAATTTCGACGACTCAGCCCTTGAAAATTATACTAACTTGTATCAGACATTGTCCCAAGCTTGAAATTCTTGTGGTTGATAGAGTTATGGGCCAATGGTTCGCAGAACCAGAACTTGGTGATTCCCAATGTGATTTGTGACAACTGAAGAAAGTTTGTAGTCAAAAATTCAATTGCAGTGCAGTTGAGTTTCAATTTGTTAGTGTATGTTTTTTTTCAGTTTATTAAACGTTAGTTTGATAAAAGTTCATTTGGTAAAAGTCAGTTTAGTGAAAGTTAATTGTTGTAATAAAATTTATATTTGGATACATATTTTTAAAAGTTAGTTTGGCAAACTAAAAATTATTTGGATTAATAAAAATTTATACTTTTAAAATGTACTTTTAAATATGCAATAACAAAAAATGACATTAATTTATGATAATTTATAATTTGGCACATTTTATTGAAATTAAATGTTTTTAATTTGGAATTTCAATTTCTTGACAGATTTTATTACTTAAACTTTTATTCTCATTTTTAAGACTTTAGTTAGTTCAATTGTATTAGATTAATTTAGCTTTTAGTTACTTTGTATTTTCAAGAAATTGGAGGGCCAATTTGGTGATTTGCTCTTTTTTTTTAAATCATTTTTGACATTTTAGAGGCAGATCATCTCACATGTAGGAAAACTGAAAAATGAAAGGAAAAAGAAAAGAAAAAAAAGAATGCAGATGAAGGTAGATCATCTTGTATAAAAATTGCTCATCTTCATCACTTTCTCTCGGTCAGAGCTTGCTCGCACAAGTTGTCACGGAAGATCTGCCATAGCCACCTAAGTTTAGGTAGACAGCAACAATCCACTGTGATGAGCTTCTCTAGAATGGCATGCAATGAGAGGAGAACAAAACAAGAAACCAAACTCGAGGAAGGAAGAAATGGAGGGATTCAAGTCCAGTCTATGACTAGATGATGGAGGAGACGAGGACCAGATATGGTGGAGAGACAGATGAGACGAGAGAGATGAGTGAGCTCTCGGCCAGAAGAAGAGATAGAGGGACAGATGTTTGGGCATGACAATAATGAAAAAAAAAAAACAATCCATGATATCACATGAAATTAGGTATCATTTATAATGCTCAACTAATCTACATTTACATTTGAAAAGTAACTAGATGGAGCTTTTGGAAATCCACATGCAACCCATCTTTAGATGTATTTTTCTAAAGTGCTTTTGTCTAGAAAAAATTTCTCCAAACACCATTTCAAATCCCAAAAGTAAAAAAGTCCTTTTGGCATGTGGAATGTAATTTTTCCAAACAATTTAAATTTATTTTGAAGAATATAAAATGCTTTGAGGAGCTTTTCCATTATTCAAATTGTTTATTAACATATCTCAAAATATTTTGAATTGTTCTAACAAAGCCTTATGTATTTTTTACATTAGAATGAACAGTAGTGGTAAAGGAGCTCGAGACCTTTTGTTATCAATTAAGATTTAGTGTCTGTAGCACGCTTGGTATTGTTGTTAACTGTCGCACCTAAAAAATGCAACACGGACAGCACGCGAGCGAAAGTTTCGGCCTTCATTGCGAGAATCGGATGGAACAGGAGTCGCCACTAAATTTTGAGAAAAATCTTGGAAAACCATTAAAAGAGGATAAAGATGGTCTGTGAAATTAGAAAAATAGGTTCAGGAGTCAATTAACTGTGGGAAAGGTGTTAGGCACCCTACAACACCCATTCGTCAGAATGGTTGCCTAAAGTTCGTTGTGCTCTATTAATATAATTTTAAAATTATTTTAATTATCCCTTTTATATTCATGTGTTTGATATAAAAATGATAAAAACTAAGTGAGAAATATTTATTTATTTATAAGGAAAGACTTGACTCAAAATCAGACTTTGAGGCCTACGTACCCTGCTATGAGAATCAAAGCCCATGTAATTCGAGATAAAGACTAGTATCAATGGTTTTCTTTATTTATAATTTCCATAAAAAGAGAAGTTTAAATGAAAATAATTTATCAATTGCAAACAAAGTAATTTTCTAAGATGTGTTGTGTTTTAATTTGCAAAAATAATTTGGTTTCACTTTCTTACTCCCATTTTATTTTTTGAAAATGTTTCATTATTATACTTTCTCTTATTTTAAAAATTCACTTTGTCAATATAAAAAAGTAATTTAAAAGAAAAAATTTTTAATATGCCTACAGAGACTTATTGTCACTCGTGCACATTAATGATCTTAATGCTTTTTAAAATTATATATTTTCTTTACGATATGAAATCTTAGATTATCTACACAATTTTTATTTTAATTTTTTATATATTAAAATTTATTCAATGGGCCAACAAGGACTATAATTAAAAAATAAGTATTTATTATATTACTATTACAATTTTATTATTTATTATATATAATTAATAACCACACATCTACGAGGACTTATTATCCTTCACAATGAGGTGATTAAACTAAATATCTATGGAGATTCTTTAAATCTCTCACATACGATTCAAATATTTTAATTGATTATATTTGTGCAATAATAAGAAAGCGATTAAGCTGAATATCTACGAAGATTCTTTAAATCTCTCACGATACCATTCAAATGTTTTAATTGATTATATTGTGAAATAATAAGAACAAACTTGTTCATTTAACCACACATTTACAATCTCCATACAAATGATGTCATTTAAAATCAAAATTATCTTCAACAATTACTCAATTAATATCAAATGGAAATTAAACACAGAATAGTGTATCACTTTGAGAAATAAAGAAATAGAAATTAAACTTAGGTTGATTAATACTCTTTTATGCTAAAAGATAAACTTGAATCTAACTTATCACTTAGCTCAACAATGATTTTTTTTTTCAAATATTAGAATCGAAAGCATCATGGGAAAATATTATATCTAAATCAATCTCATTGGTAAAAGTAAATAAACACATGTTAGAGCATATTTAAGATATGCAACATAATTTAGAAAAAAAACACAATGATACAAAGCTACTTTCTCTTCAAATATTTTCCTAAATATTCCTTATCCATACTTAAACTTTCAAAACTTTCAAATCTCCTTATTTCAAATACAAGGAATTATCATCAAGGATCCCTTTCATGATAGAAATATACGCACATATCTCTTACAAGAATTAGAACAAGGACGAGATAAAACAAAAATGAGTAGAGTGTACCAATAGCAAAGCAAAGAAGGGAGAAAGAACTAGCAATTTTGTAGTGATGGAAACAACTCTAGCATACCCAAAGAAAAGGTGTAAAAGGAGTGAAAGAGAAGGGAGCCAATAACCAAAAGGGGAGTTTGAATCTTAACTCACAATTAGCTCCTAGTCACGCTTCTCAACTAAAATGCTGATCTTTCCTACATGCAAGATGTAACCTGTATTTTTTTTTTTGCATAGAGAAACCTCTCCTCCTTTGCCTCTCATCGTCCTCTTTCTCTCCTTGCATGAGTGCTCTATTTATAGTTGAAGCTCCCCCCTTCCTCTTGCTGTGCTCGTCTCCTTCTTCTTGTCTTTGAGTTCTGTCTGCGTGTGTGTACATAAAGTTGCTCTCTTTATTTTTCCTGATGGTTTCGTGTGGTTGACTTTTCTGTGTATGCACCTACTCTCTACTCTCTCCCCCCTTTCTGCATTTTCCTCTATCTCCTTCACTCTTTGTGTTTCTCTTTTGCTCATGCGTCTCTGCTGTGTAGCTGAAAGATTAGCTCTTTGCGTCTACTCTCTGTGTTTATCTTCTTTTCTACCTTCCTCATTTTCGATCAAAAAGTATAGTGCTCTTTCTCTGCATTCTTGCATGGCTGCATTTTTGCTTTGTTTTGCATTTCACTTTACGTATGGCTAAACTGTTCAGATCTGTTGTCTGCTACTCTTGATTTCTCTTCTCTGCACCTTTCATGTAAGTATGTGTCTTCTGCATTGAGGAAAATGCCTTTTATAGCTGCTCTCCATGTCTCTCTGTCTTGTGTTTCGTGTGCATGCTTTAGTCTTTGTTTTTTATTTTTTCTTTCTCTGGTGGTGCGGCCTCTAGATGAAGGACCGAACTATTGGTTAAACGCTAGATTTTCTAGTGTTTAACCCTTAGTTCGTATCTGCTTTTTGCATTTCTCTATTGTGTGTTTCGTGTGCATGCTTTGGTCTCTGTTTTTTTTCTGGTGCTGTGTCTAGACAAAGGACCTGTGCATGCTTTAGCCTTTGTTTTTTTTCTTTTTTCCTGGTGCTATGTCTGGATAAAGGATAGAGATATGGTTAGTGTTTAACCCTTGATTCACATTTTTAAAAAAAAAAAGAAACCTAAATCTCTTTTTTTAGTTTTTTAATTATGTTTTATTATTATTATTTTATTATTATATTATTATTATTATTATATATGCACATATAAGGGAGACAATCAAATCTACAAAAATTTAGAAATACTTAATTGTTAAGAAGTTGATTCTCATAATTTTCTCATTATTGAAATAATTTGAGAGAGATTTTTCAAGATTTATGCAAGATACTTTTTTAAAATTCATTATATTATTATATTTTTTTAAAAAAATATAATCCTGAAAAGGATTGAATTTCATTTTTTGTATTTGTATATTTTTTGGTTGAATTTATTATTATTTTTATTAAATTTAAAAAATGTCTGGACAAAATACAGTGTTCACATTCACGCACGAAGAGCTATATTAATCTTACAAAGGTGTGGTGACAAGTGAAAAGGACCCACTCATGATCAATCGACTAATATCCATCCAAGTCTAAAATTTTTGCAAACAAAATGAAGAGAATTTCAAGTAATGTTTTTTAAGTGTAGCATTTTCATTTTGGAGTCTTAATTGTTAAACCCCTTTGATAGAACCAAGAGAATGAAATTAACTATTAGAGCAACATCACCTTAAAGAATTGAACCAAAAGCAATTGAGAATAACATATAACTAACAAACCGAAGTCTACTCCTGTCAAACCAATGCCCTTCTCTCATATATTTGATCAAATTGCCTAATAAGCATGTTTAGAATAAAAAGCAACTATGGTGCATCCTGTTATCTATTTTCAATATTGCCCAATAGTTATCAAATTCTAAAATCACCCAAGACAAAAGAGAAATATTTTACAAGATTCAAACCATCGTCAAGTATAAATTCTTCTAAAAAATTTTTGAGATTGAGATTATGTTAAGCCTTGAAGAATGAAAATATAAAATTGTTACCATTTGAAACTGGGCCCTTCCTCTCCTGTTCATCAATTTTCTTCCTTACTTTATGTTCTATGCATAGTCTTGCTTATTCAAGTGCTCAATCGCTTGTTGCTTCCCTCTGAGTGCTCAACAACTCTCGTCTAGCTCTTAGCTGTGCTCCATTGCTCTATGTGCTTCAAACTCAAATCCCTCTCAAATTGTCACTCTCTCCAGTTTTCATGCCTCCAGACTCAGACCTTGCTTCCAACTTGGACTTAATTTAGAGCTCTTAGTAGAGGGAGTGGATTTTTCGCAAAGCATGATTACTCGCCCCTATTTGCTTCTCTAATCCATGCACCTCTATCTCTCGCTTTTGCTTTTCTTCTTCTTTCTTTGTGCATCATTGATTTCATTGCTACTTTTTGCTCTATACCATCCAGATCAACTTCCTCATAGATTTGGATTCGGTGCTTATCATTGCACTACATGCTCATATACTCCTGGCCCTCCATTTCAATCAAAATTAATCTCTACCATTCATTTAAATTAATTTTTAAATATTTTTAATATAAAAAATTATATTTATTAATATAAAAATTTTAAAATTTTAATAAATTTGTTCATTATCAATTTGGCTAATAAAGATTTAATCTGACTGTTCAATTTAATATTAAAAATTTTATAATTTTATACCTTAACTATCCAGATAAACTTTGGACAGTTCAGATATAATCTAGATGACCTAATTTAATATTAAAAAATTTATAAAATTTATAAATTCTATAAATTAACCATTTAAATATACTCTAAATAATTCAGATTTAATATTAAAAATTTTTATATATTTTATTTTAATAATATAATATTAGAAATATTTAAAAATTTATTTAAAGAAATGACAGAGATCATTTTAGGCTGAAATGGAGGGCTAGGAGATCCTGGCCTTGATGAGCATCGAATGAACACCTTGCTTAGTTATACATCTGGCTGCCTCTTGCTTCACTCCTTCACACAAGAAAAAGGACATTAAGGTTGAAATCAGCATTTCACTCTCCCTATAATATATTTTTTTATGTTTTTTTAAGCTTTTGAAATGTAATTCTTAGAAATTAGATTAGGAAAGAAAATTTAATTTTGAAAGGATCAAGAATATCTTTTTTTAAATGAAAAAATAAGATTTAAGGAAGGAAATTTAAAAATATTTAACTCTCAAGAAGTTGATTCCCATGATCTTTGAATTATTGAGATAATTTAGGAGATATTTTTAAAGATTTAAACAAGATTTTATCCTCCATTTTTAAAATTGATTTTGGAGACATTTTATATTATTCCCCTCTTATTTTTTTTTTGAACAATAATCCTTAAAAAGGATTAAATTTATATATGTATATGTATACATGGATGTATATATGTCTGTATGTATGTGTGTGTGTGTATTTGAAATATAATTCTTAAAAAAGGATTAATTTTTCATTTTTTATATATTTCATTTTTTTTTGAAAATTAACTCTTAACAAAAGAATTAAGTTACATTTTTTTGTTTTTTTATTAAAGAGATGAAAAAAAATATATTTAAAAATAAAGGCTATTAAAAGACCTAACAAATATGTTTTTTATTTTTATTTATTTATGTTAAATATATAGACAAAATACAATGTTTATAGTGATATTTCAAAAAAACAATAACTCATACATCCTCCGATTCTTATCATAGGGTGCCTTTTAGAAGAATTTTTTGATCCTAAACATAAGACACTAGTTGGGGTATTGATTGTCCTTTTCCAATTTTCTATTTAAACTTATTAATTATGACAGAGAATGTAATGTAAATTTAAAACTTTTTTTATTTAAATATAGGTAAAATTAAAATTTTTTAAGTAAAATTCATAGCTTAATCATTTTTTTTATTTTAATAAAATAGTTATAGATGTTTTATAGTAAGAATAGGAGGAGGAAGTGCGATAATACTAGACATAAGTAGTAATTTCCATGGCAAAAGAAAAGGTTTACTTTTTTTGACATGCAACCACTAATTTCCTTTTTGCATCATGTAATTATAATAAATTTTCTTTCCTAATCTAATTTATAATAAAATGAGCATCGAATGAACACCTTGCTTAGTTATACATCTGGCTGCCTCTTGCTTCACTCCTTCACACAAGAAAAAGGACATTAAGGTTGAAATCAGCATTTCACTCTCCCTATAATATATTTTTTTATGTTTTTTTAAGCTTTTGAAATGTAATTCTTAGAAATTAGATTAGGAAAGAAAATTTAATTATGAATGGATCAAGAATATCTTTTTTTTTAAATGGAAAACAATAAGATTTAAGGAAGGAAATTTAAAAATATTAACTCTCAAGAAGTTGATTCCCATGATCTTTGAATTATTGAGATAATTTAGGAGATATTTTTAAAGATTTAAACAAGATTTTATCCTCCATTTTTAAAATTGATTTTGGAGATATTTTTATTTATTCCCCTCTTTATTTTTTTTTTGAACAATAATCCTTAAAAAGGATTAAATTTATATATGTATATGTATACATGGATGTATATATGTCTGTATGTGTGTGTGTGTTTGTATTTGAAATATAATTCTTAAAAAAGATTAATTTTTCATTTTTTATATATTTCTTTTTTTTTGAAAATTAACTCTTAACAAAAGAATTAAGTTACTTTTTTGTTTTTTATTAAAGAGATGAAAAAAAAATATATTTAAAAATAAAGGCTATTAAAAGACCTAACAAATATGTTTTATATTTTTATTTATTTATGTTAAATATATAGACAAAATACAATGTTTATAGTGATATTTCAAAAAAACAATAACTCATACATCCTCCGATTCTTATCATAGGGTGCCTTTTAGAAGAATTTTTTGATCCTAAACATAAGACACTAGTTGGGGTATTGATTGTCCTTTTCCAATATTTTTCCTATTTAAACATATTAATTATGATAGAGAATGTAATGTAAATTTGAAAACTTTTTTATTTAAATATAGGTAAAATTAAAATTTTTTAAGTAAAATTCATAGCTTAATCATTTTTTTTATTTTAATAAAATAGTTATAGATGTTTTATAGTAAGAATAGGAGGAGGAAGTGCGATAATACTAGACATAAGTAGTAATTTCCATGGCAAAAGAAAAAGTTTACTTTTTTTGACATGCAACCACTAATTTCCTTTTTGCATCATGTAACATCCTAAGTTTCTTCATTAATAATTATTAGTATTTTCAAAGGATAGTTTGGTCAATTTAGATAAATTTTTATTTAGCAAGGTTTATGGAGACTAATATAGTTTTTGGATCCTTGGACAACCTTAAAAGAGGGTTAGGTCGAGGTTCAAGTGGGCCATAACACGGAAGGAAGTTTAAAATTTTGTAGGGCTTTTTGTGTCATGCATCATAACGATGGAGTCAGTGCATTGTAGCACACAACCAAAGTCAGTACTTATCAAATCACCTGAAACAGACTGAAAACAGAAGAAAGAAGAAGGAAAAACAAGAGAGTGACAGAGGAGAGCTTTTGGTTTGCTATGGCACGATCCCTAGACTACTTTAAAGGCTTTTAGAGCTTGAATCACTATTGAGAAAGTTGTACATTCCCTTTTCTCCCTCTTTTATGTGAAAATATAAACATTTAGGATAATGGGGGGCTTTGATTTCAATTTTCTTGGGTTTAGACCGAACCTATTAGTTCATTTAAGATTTTGGAGAGTTAAATTAAGCTTCTAACCTTAAGTTTATGAGTTTTATGATGATTGAGAATTTTTGTAAGGGTTTGGACAAACCCTAAGTATAATTTGAGGATTTTGAGACAATGTGGGACATTGATTAGTGAATTCGGTGTGTTGGAATGTTTAATAGGATGGTTAGAGTGTGTGAGAATGGTTGTTATTGTTAGAAAAGGAATTTGAGTATTTTAAGCACTTAGAACCTAGTGAATTTAGAGTTATCCGGAGTGATAATTAACGATTATCACTTATTGGTGTAAATTGAGCATTTCTTGAGCCATATTGTGCGTATAGAAAGTGTGGAGCTAACATTGAACCACGGTAACCTTTATATAGTTTATTGTATTTATTAACTATTGTAACCGTGTAGAAGTAATTTTAAATGATAAAGTTATGGCTTTGAAGAGTTTTGTGCATAATTTAACATTGTAAATGATTTTAGCATGAAAAAGTGTTTGTAAATGGTTATTGTTTCTAATTGAAATATATATATACTATGTATACAAGTGTGATGTGAAAAATGTGATGAAAAGTAGTGAAAATTGTGAAAGAGAATGATTATAAAGGGTGAGAGTTCACCCGAGATATGTGGGAATATGTGTGTGTGGAGATATGTGAGTGAAAAATTCATATGATCGGACTGACACCATGGGACATCCGGTGCAATATTATATAGGATTGTTACCATGGGATATTCAGATAGTCTGGCAACTCCTTAGTACCCGTTAGGGCGTGGTTAGGAGTCAACGACGCCTTTATCATAAATGTGTGAAGATGGAAAAACCATAGTCCGTAAGCGGGTTAGATTACCTTTGGCCGGGTATTTCTACTACTGAAAGTGTACTTGGGTCAACAAGTGGTTGAACCAGGAGAGCCTATGGTTTCATGTTGGGGAGCATTGGAGGTTCAGTGATTAGATAATCATGCTAGTGTAAAACTATGCGGTTTGTTGAGAAGAGATCCATATATCCCATAATTATGGTGTGCTTGGTATTTATATGATTTTGATACTTTTTCATGGTTATTTATGATAATAAATATTTAATGAGCTATATTGGTTACTGAAATGTTTATTTCACCTCATAGTTATATTTTACAGGTGAAGGCTCCGGTAAAGGCAAAGGGAAGGAAGGGACATTTGAAAAGTAAAGAGTACTACTGTATAGCTCTTCCCTTTTCTCTTATTGTGCAATGTAGTGAATATTGTCACTAAATATTGTCAACTTAGGAGCATGACATTATTTAGATACCACTTGTATGAAATTGTGATAAGTATGTATATCTTAGCCCAAGAATGATGATATGGATTAATTGTGTGCTTGATCAAGTTGCTTACAAGTGATTTATATGTATGTATATATATATATATATATTAAGTGCTTTGAGTGTCAAAATGACCAATTAATTGATGTATTAGATTTTGTCTACCCTATTATGTTTTTGTCCAATAAGGGCTTGATAGTCATTTTAAGTGTGATTGCTTAATTGTGTAATGTGAATGGATTATTATATGGTGTATGGTCCATTTGAGGTAGTCAAGTTGTCTCCAGGGCTAATGGTACTATGTATTGTGAGTTGGACATCATAGTATGTGTTTTGTTGTGAAAATAAACCATTTTAGATTTGGGTATCCATCTTCCAAAGGGATGATTGTTTGAGTATGAGATTAGTGCCATTAGCTAGAGGGCTCAAAAAGCTTCGTGTGGATACTTGAACTGCTCAAATCAGATGTCAGATGGAGAAACGGCACGCTCTGGAATTTCAGAGAGATGCCATGACAGCAGGTGCGCACCAGGGCACAACATGCGCCCTGGCGCATTAGCCTATCGAGGGACTTATCCTTTTATGCCATCCACCACGGCAAGCGTGGCTTGCATCACAGTGAACGAACTAGTATTTGCTAAAAAATGGCATTTGAGTCAGATTTTAATGTAGTTTGTTTTCTATGCTTTCGTATTTACTCTTAATCGATTTTTAACCATGATTTGAGCTCAAACTATATTTTAAAAAGATTTTTTTTAGGATCCCAATGTTTTAACTAATTATTTTTAAACCCTTGAGTTGTGGTAACTTCTTCTGAGGATTTTATTTAATTTGAGTTATTACAATAATGTGTGAGTGTTATACTGGTAATGTCAAGGTGGACATTACACATCAACCTTCAATAATCAATAGCTCATTTCAATTTTGACCCAAAAAAAAGCTGATTTCAATTACTAATCTCGAATTCCTTAATGCTAATAAATCAAATATTCTAATCAATCGTAATTAAAAATTAAATATATTTCTAATAACTTTAAAATCTATTATGATTGTTGCACCCGAAAAAATGTGACGTGGGCGGCACACGAGCGGAGGTCCTCGCCTTCGTGGCGGGAACCGCATGAATGAGGACTCGCCACCGAGATTTTGAGGAAAATCTAGAGAAACCAATTAATGAAGGATAAGGGTGGTTTACAAAATTAGAGAATAGATTCGAGAGTCGATTGAGTGTGAGAAAGGTGTTAGGCACCCCACAACACTCATTTGTGAGAACGGTTACCCGAAGTTTGTTGTGTTTTATTAATATGGTTTTAATAATTTAATTATCCTTTTTATATTCATGTGTTTGATATAAAAATGATGATAATTGAGTGAGAAATATTTATTTATTTATAAGGGAGGACTTAACTCAGAATCTGGCTCTAAGGCCTACATACCCTGTGATGGAGATCAAAATCCATGTAATTCGGATTTGAAAGTTATTGGTGAATATATTTTTTTCAAAGAGAAATTAATTAGAAATAATTTATCATTTTGCAAACAAAATAATTTTTAAAATTTTGATATGTGTGTTTTAAATTACAAAAAGTAATTTAATTTTAATTATTTTCTCAATTTTTGAATTTTTTGAATAAAGAAAGAAAAGAGTTTAAAATTATTTTTCTTTTATGTTTTATGATTGAAAATTTCAACTACTATACCTGTGAAGCCTTATTGGTTCATATGGTAATGTAATTATTCTAAATATCTATGGAGATTTTAAAATCTCACACGATAAAAGAATTTAAAAATTTAATTTATTTATTTATTTATATTCTTATGTATATTTTTAAGCATTAATAATATATTTTAAGTGTATATATACATGTTTTAAAGATTCTTAATTATCATACCTGCAAAGCCTCATTGACTTATATGATAATATAATTATCCTAAATATCTGCAGAGATTCTAAAATCTCACACGATAAAGAAATTAAATTTAAATACATTTTAATTTAATTAATTTAATATAATATATATATATATATATATATTAAAAACTTAATCGTTATATCTAAAGAGTTTTATTAACTCATACGATAATACGATTATCTTAGAAGTTTATGGAGATTTAAAAATCTCACATGACTAAAAGATATAATTGGTAAATATGATTACAATTTAGATGCATTAATTTGGTTAATTAATTTTCTAAA
Organism: Prosopis cineraria; assembly: GCF_029017545.1. Taxonomy (NCBI): domain Eukaryota; kingdom Viridiplantae; phylum Streptophyta; class Magnoliopsida; order Fabales; family Fabaceae; genus Prosopis; species Prosopis cineraria. The sequence continues at coordinate 29,458 of NW_026555853.1, read as the reverse complement.
TTATGTATTATATGATTATTTAGAAATTATTTATTATATTATAAAAATTGAGAATTACTATATCTACGAGAACTTATTATCCCACACAATGAGGTGATTAATTTAAGTCTCTATGAAAATTCTTAAAATTTCACATGAGACTTAAATAAATTAATTTGGATTATAAAAGAAATTTAATTTTAATATATAAGTTTTGCTCTCATATCTGTGAAACCTTATTCATTCACATGATACGAGATTATCCTAAATATCTACAGAGATTTAAAGTCTCACATGATAAAAGGATTAAATAATATTCACTTTGAATATATTTTAATGCGTAATTATACAACGCATATTTTTAAATATAAAAATCTTAATCGTTATAACTGTGAAGCCTTATTGACTTACACGGTAGTACAATTATCTTAAAAGTCAATGGAGTTTCAAAAATCTCACATGGCTAAAAGATCTAATTAGACAATAAAATTATAATTCAAATTTATTAATTTAATTAATGAAAATCATAAAAACATTTATTATTTTATTTACAAAATTCATTTATTTATTTACCATATAAATTGTGAATCACAATATCTGCAAGAATTTATTATCCTACACAATAATGTGATTAACTTAAGTCACTACAAAAATTCTTGAAATCTCACAAGAGACTTAAATATTTATTATCAGATTGATTCTCATGCCTGCGAAATCTTATTGATTTACATGGTATGAGATCATTTTAAATTTAAATGCTTAAAACCTTACATTACAAATAAACCATAAAATATATATATATATATATATATATATGTATATCATTCTTTTTTTTCTTTTTATAAGAAAATTATGACAGCATATGGGAATATAAAGCACCATGATGTATATGTATGTTATTAGCCACGATTGTTGGTATGCATGAATAAAATACTATAAATGAACAAAGATTAATGTACAGATCAAACCATGTCACCTTATGTTGCATTATTCTAAATCATGGTAATTAAAAAGTTTGAAAGGTAATTCGAGAATCAACCATGCAAAACTAAATGTACCTTAGACATGTTGGATATCTTATAATACCACTTTTTGATGGCATCCACAGCACACATCCTTCCAAGCACAGAGTCCTTCCCAACTCAACAAGTGTAATCTTCAAAATGCTATACCAGTCAAGAGTGCTCATAATCTTATGGGTCAACATTCTAATATGCCTTCTAGTTTCTTCTTGTGTAAAAATGAGTCCCACCTCCCTGTCGAGCTCCTCAGCCTTGTTCTTGAGAATTAGCTTATGAGTTTTCACACTTAACAGATCAGGAATAATATGGACAAGCATTAGTGCAGTAATGAAATAGAATAAACTTAAGCACGTTTGAACATGTTGAGACACAAGATTCCATTCCCCTTGACCATACTGTTTGACATAAGCACGTAATAATGCATCCTCCTCAGGTCTCCAAAGTTGCCTCCCCTTTATTTCCAAGTGAAAATCCCACTGCCCATTTTCTCTAACAACTTAGCAACAACTCGGTTCATCTCCAATGCATCTTCTATTGTGTTTTTCTTTCAACTTTCTCGTTCCCTCTTCCTCCCTATTTTTTCTTCTCTTCCTCAGTCTCTCTCTTTTGCTCTATTTTTATGCTCTTCTTGCTCAGTTTCTCTTCTTCAGTTTCCTCTTTCTTTCAGTCCCGTCTTGATGCTCTGTTTTTGCTTCCTTTATAATACATTCTCGATCTCTCCCTCTCGATTTTCTCCTCTTCTTTTCCTGGTTTTTTCTTCTATGCTTTATCACTGAAGCTTCCTCAGTTTTCTGCTCTCATTCTCACTCTCTCCTTTTTTGTTTTTTCTGCATTTCGTTTCTCTCCCTCTATACTTTGTTTTCCTTCCAGTTTTTCATCCTCCTGTGTCTCTGGCTTTGTTCTCTCTTTTATGCCCTTTTTTTTTTGTTTTCATGTGGCTGTGTTTCTATTTTGTGTATTTTTCCTCTGTATGCATCAGCTGGCATGTCAGGTTCTGTTTCTATGTTTTGTGTGTGCTTCTTCAGCGTGTATGACTACGTTTTTTGCTCTGTCTTTTCCTACTACACATGTTGCTTTGCTGGTGTTTTGTATTTTTGTTTTTGCTGTTTTTGCTGTATGGCTCAAAGTATACGTGCGTGTGTGTTTTTTTTTTTTGTGTTGCACGTGTGTGCCTCTGTAGGTTTTTGTTTCTCTCGTGTGCGTGCATATTTCTGCTCGTGTATACTGATTGCCCATTTAAGAATCAGTGTTTCATCCAGCTTTCTTCTTCTTTTTTTTTTTGATTAAACATACATACATACATACAATATATATTTAAATGAAAATAAGATTTGAGGAGAGAAAAGTTAACTCTCAAAAGTGAACTTCCAATATTCTTAAATGATTGGAATAATTTGGGAGAGATCTCTTTTTCATTTTTTAAATTCAAGCAAAATTTTGATTTTGTTAAATTATCATTATTATTATTTTTTAAAAATATAATCCTAAAAAAGATTAAATTTCATTTTTATATTTTTATATTTTTTAAATTATTTATTATTATTTTTATTAAATTAAGAAAAATGTCTGGATAAAATATAGTGTTCACAGTAATCATGAAAGCCAGTATATCTAATTAGCTAAAAGTCAATGGTTCAATTCTTATTATAAACTATTATTTTATGGTTTCAAAATTTTCATTCAATTCTTTTTATAAACTAAAATGTGATTAAAATGGGAGCCATACAACATCCAAAATTTCAAATATTAGAGAGGTTATCCTAGGAAGTTCAGTACACAAATATTCGGGCACCTAAGTTACACGAGCTTTACAATGCCTCACTATTCTGATTTCTTCTATAATTTTCCAACTTTTAATTATTTTTTATGGTTAATTTCTGTATTAAATTAAACACATTTTTTATGTGTTATAAATATGAAATGTTATAATTTTTTATATTTTATTAATTTTAAATTAGATACATTTTATATTTTAGGGTTATTTTAAACAAAATTACAAAAAAAATACAAACTTGTACAGTTTCATTACCATAAAATATGAAATTTTTTTATTTTAAGTAGAATTGAATAATAAGATTTGAAAGTTAAAATATTACAAACTTAGAGCTTGTTTGATTATGTTCTCATTTTTGTTTTTAAATGAATTTGTGATGCCATAAAAGTCTATGTATTATTCATAAAAGCAATTGAATAAATAGATACAAGAGGCCCTTAATCACAAGAGAGGACTAGGTCGAGATTCTAAGGATTAGAGGATCTAGCCAATATTATAGGGATAAAATGAAACAGAAAAATAAAGGAAAGAATATGATCCTAACAAACCCATAAATGGCACAAAATTCTAGGTTAATTAACCTAATTATTGATTTAGGGTTTTTGGCCCAAGGCCTATAGGTGTGCCATACTAACACACCCCCTCAAGCTGGTGAGTAGATATCTTCCATACCCAGCTTGCTTCTAAAGTATTTCAATTTGCCTCTGCCTAATGGTTTGGTCAGAACATCAACAACTTGTTGGCTAGAGCATATGTGGGAGAAGTCAATCACACTTGATTCCATCTTTTCTTTTATGAAATGTCGGTCAATATCTACGTGTTTAGTTATGTCATGATGAACTAGATTTTGAATCATTTTAAAGTGTTGCCATACTATCACACTATATTTTTATGGGTGATCTAACTTCAATTCAAGTCTTGTAGGACACGTATTATCCAAATCCCTTTACAAACTCCATTAGCCACAGATCTAAGTTGAACTTCTACACTGCTTTTGGATACAATAGTTTGCTTCTTATTTCTCCATATTACTAGATTACCCCATATAAATGTGAAGTAACCACTAATTGATCTTCTATCCACACGATTTCCTCCATGGTCTGTATTAGTGTAGATAACTATATCTTTAAAAGCATTTGCAAAAAATATTCCTCTCCCAGGTGTCATTTTTAAGTACCTCAGAATAATTTATACAGCTTTCATATGTTTCTCTTGTGGTTGAGATGAAAATTGGCTCACAATTCTAATTGCATAGTTTATATCTAGTCTTGTATGAGATTAAGTAGATGACTTTCCTAATAAGTCTTTTGTATCTCTCGATATCAACTGGAACTCCATCTTCCTTTATCTCAAGATTAATAGAAGGATCCATATTTAACAAATCAAGTGTATATTTCTATTAGGAAACAGAGATGCCCTTCTTTTATTTGGCAATTGCCATCCTAAGGAAGTATCTAAGACTACCGAGTTCTTTGACCTCAAAGGTTGTTGCTAAAGTCTTCTTGAGTTCCTTTATTTCCTCAGCATCATTTCAAGTTAATACTATGTCATTGACATATACAATCAAGATAGATACTTTTGCTCCTGTGTGTTTCACAAAGAGTGTATCATCACCTTAACACTGAGTGTAGCCTGAGCCTTTTACCACCTTTGTGAATCTCTCAAACCACGCTCTAAGTGACTGCTTTAGCCTATAAAGAGATTTGTGTAACTTGCAAGTCATACCAGGGGCTCCAAATTCTACAAGTCCTTCAGGAATGCTCATCTAAACTTCTTCCTCAAGATCTCCATTAAAGAATGTGTTCTTTACATCCAAATTCTACAAGTCCTTCAGGAATGCTCATCTAAACTTCTTCCTCAAACCACGCTCTAAGTGACTGCTTTAGCCTATAAAGAGATTTGTGTAACTTGCAAGTCATACCAGGGGCTCCAAATTCTACAAGTCCTTCAGGAATGCTCATCTAAACTTCTTCCTCAAGATCTCCATTAAAGAATGTGTTCTTTACATCCAATTGATGTAATGGCCAATTAAGATTACCAGCTAGAGATAATAGTATTCTTATGGTGTTCAACTTTGCCACTGGTGCAAAGGTCTCTTGATAACCAATCCCTTCCATTTGAGAGTAGCCTTTTGCCACCAAACAAGCCTTGAACTTGTTTACAATTCCATCTAGGTTGTATTTGATTGTGAACACTCATTTATAGCCTACTAATTTCTTTCGTTTGGGTAGCTTTATTGTTTACCACGTTTGATTTTTAGACAGTGCTCTGAGTTCTTCATTGATGGCTTTTCTCCACTTAGGGTCATGAGTTTCCTGCTCGAAAGTCATAGGAATTTTCTCTTCATCTAGTTTAGTCATAAAGCCTCTCATACAAGGTGACAAACAATCATAAGTGACAAAGTTACTTATAGGATGTAGAGTACACTATCTTACCCCCTTTCTTAAGGTAAATGACCATTAAAGATTAGGTTTTGAGGTTGAGTCAAACTCTTGATTCAGCACAAACCTAAAAGGACTTCCATTGGTGGATGAGTTATTGACTTCTTCCCTTTGATTTACATTTTGTTCATCCTCTATATCTATAAATTTGTAAGAGTCTTCCTCTAGTTTTCCCTGTTCAGTGTTAATAGGCACAACTTCAGGTAGGATGGTGGTATTTTGAGGTAGTTTAGGATGTATATTTAGTTGTGGTAGATTTTGAGGTGATATTTCAGGGCTGATTTAGGTAGGTTCAAGATTGATTTAGGTAGGTTGGATTGTTAAAAACTCCCATACTCTCTCATTCTCCCCTTAAATAGGAGATTTAGTGTTGTAACTTTGAGCTTCTTCAAAGGTGACATTCATGGTGATAAAGAATTTATGGAGATTTGGAGAGTAGCATTTATATCTAGGGCTGTGCAGAAAAACCTTAAACCCGGTCTGTTTGGTCCGACCCGGTGTAACATGGTCCAACCCGGTCTTGAAAAATTCAACCCGAACAAAAGACTGGACTGAACGGGTCAGACTGCACATACGGGTCAGACCAAACTAGAGACTGCTCTTTCGGACCAATCAGTCCGACCCGGTCCAGGTTCTTTTTTTAATATTAAATATTAAATAATTATATTATTTACAAAAAAAAAGATCTTACTTAGTTGAGCCCAGTAACAGTACCCTGACACCTCACGTGCATGCTTCAGACTCGGTCTCTGAACTCTGAAGTCTGATAGCCTCATTTGTCATTTCTCCATTTCTCCATATCGCATGAAAATATGATTATAGGGTAATTTAGACAAAAATAAAATACAAGAGACAAAAAAAATGGAAATCTTACATTTATAATTAACACAAATCTCTAACTAGCTCTTTGACACTTGCAAGAATAAAAAAACAGTAGTAATATTTATAGGTATTAAATAGTATGACACCTTTTTTGTACTTCATATAATACGCGAGAAAGATGATTATTTATACTTTAAAAAACTGAAAGAAACATAATTAATCTCATAACAAGGATCATGTGCAATTAAATAGTGCTTGCTTTGAAACTCAAACGGTAGTAAGCTTATGATATTGATACAAGTGAATAGGAAAGGGGATATGAAGACCTTTTTTTTTTAAGAGAGTTGGATTCAAGAAACTGGACTGGTCCAGTAACCCGGTGGACCAAGTCCAACCCGGTCCAGGTCCCAGGTCCAACAAGACTAGACCAGTCTTTGGACTGAAAATTCTAACCCGGTCTCCATTCAAACTAGACTTCGGATTGACATCCAACCCGGTCCAGTCCGGTATTTGTGCAGCCCTATTTATATCCCTTTTAAGAGGAGGAATACCCTAAAAAGACACATTTGAGAGCTCTAGGATCAAGTTTTCTCCCATGATTATTATGGACATAAGCTACACACCTAAAAACCCGCTCAAGAATAAATGTAGAAAGAGGAGTGTTGGGATAGGACTTAGTGAGAATTTCCATAGGAGTTTAGAAGTTAAGAGTTTTAGAGGGCACTTGATTGATCAAATGAGTGGCAATAAGAACACCTTACCCCAGTAAAATTTACAGACGTTATGAGTGAACATTAGGGTTCGAGTTACCTTTAGAAGATGCCTATTTTTGCATTCAACAATGCCATTTTATTGTGGTGTACTTACATAGCTAGTTTGGTGAAGTATCCCATGTTCCTTAAGTATTCTTTCAAGGTAGAGCTCATATATTCTCTTTCATTATCACTTTGAAGCGTGAGGATAAAGGTTTAAAATTGAGTTTTAATCATTTTGTGAAAATTCATGAAGATTAAAGGTAAATCAGATTTTTCTTTCATTAGAAAAACTCAGGTTATTCATGTATGGTCATCAATGAATGTTACAAACCATTTAGCATTAAAGAGAGATGTAACACGAGATGGTCCTCATATGTCACTATGAACAATGTTAAAGGGCTTAGAAAATTGATGAGCATGAGGTTTATAAGAGCTTTAGTATGTTTGGAAAACTGGCAAATATCACAAGATAAATAGGAAGTATCTTTATTCATAAGATGAGGAAGCATTTTTTATAGGTACCGAAAGCTAGGATGGCCTAATCTATAGTGCCATAATAATACATCTTTATTTACAGAACTAGCTGAAGAGTAGAGGAAAACTTCATAGTAGAGAAAGAATGATGTTTCATCTTATTTTGGTGGTTGAGTTTTCAACCAGTACAAGCCTTCTAGGATCTTAATAGTGCCAATTGTCTTCTTCAACTCCAGATCTTGAAAAATACATTTAGCAAAAGAAAAATGAACATCACACCTCTGAGTTTGAGTAATTGTTCTTACAGATAAAAGGCTATACCTTAGGCTAGGAGCATAAAGAACATTTCTTAGGGTCATTTTTGCACAAATATATGTAGTACCAATTCCTTCTACTTTAATAGATTTCCCATCAGCAATCTAATAAATTAAGGGACATGGCTTTATATCAGTGGGTAAATTTAGATTACCAGTCATGTGATATATAGCTCTTGAGTCAACAATCCACATAGCTATGTGATGTACATTAGAATTTAAGGTTAGGATTGTTTTACCTATATGTGCTATATACCCAGATCGAATGATTTTTTCTTGAGAGTTATGTTCTTCCAATAACTTTCGAGGCAGTTCTACTTCTTCCTTGTTTACATTAGGCCTTTCTTTATTCTCAAAACTACTAGAGTACCCTCAACTTTCTTGTTTTTCCCTCCTAAGAGGCTTGCCATGCAATTTCTAGCAAATCTCTCTAGTATGGCCTGACTTTTTTCAATGGTCACACCATCGGTTCCTTTTAATTTAGTTGTCACCAAAAGGGGCGCCTTTAGATAGTAATGCACTTGGCTGAGAATCAGTTACATGTGAGGTTTTAGATGATGTTAGTCTTTTTCTACTCTCTTCATTTTTGACAGTGAAAAAGACATCTCGTAGCGAAGGTAAGGGATCAAGACTCATTATTTTGCCCTTCACTTCATTGAATTTAGTGTCTAAGCCAAGTAGAATTTGAATATCCACTTTTCTTCCTTGAGATCTACATAGAGAGTGACATCTCCTTAGCACTTCTACTTAAGCAGCTCATAAAGATCAACTTTTTTCAATCTACCAACCAAGCTCATGTAGTATTTTGTGATAGATAGATTCCCTTTTCTGAAATCGTGCAGAAAGCTATCTATCTCTAATACGGCAGCCTTATTTTTTTAGTAAAGCAAACATATCTTTGGTAGCTTTCCATACTTCTTACGCTGACTGGTAAAAGGAGAAGTGAGTACTAATTTTAGTAGTCACTGCATTAACTAATTATGCTTGGACCGTGAAGTTGTTAGTTTCCCAAGTTGCATATTTAGGGTCATCTGTAAATGGCTTTGTTACCGTGCTCGTAAGATAGCCAAGTTTGCCCTTTCCTATGATGTATAGGAAAACACTAGCTGCCTATTGAAAGTAATTCTAGCCATTGAGTTTGTGTATAGTAATGGTAGTAGGATTGGCATTGATTGACGCTTGGTGACTTGAAGTATTCAAGGCTAACAACTGTTATGTATTTGCTGTCAGTCTTCTCTAATCACCTACGCCTTCTACATTCAGGTCATAAGTCCTGAACTGCATCATGGTTGCTCTAATACTATGAATGAATTTGTGATGCCATAAAAGTTTGAATAATTCATAAAAGCAACTGGATAAGTAGATATAAGAGGCCCTTAATCACAGGAGAGGATTAAGTTGAGATTCTAGGAGTTAAAGGATCTAATCGATATTATAGGGATAAAATGAAACATAAAAATAAAGGAAAGAATCTGATCCTAACAAACCCATAGACGATGCTGACTTCTAGGTTAATTAACTTAGTTATTGATTTAGAGTTTTTGGCCCAAGGCCCAATATGTGTGCCACGTTAACCGTTTTTAAAAACTATTTTGCAAAACAATTTTGCAAATTATTTTTAAAACAAAATGAAATGAAAATCTATATAGTTATATCAATTTTAAAACATTTTTAAAATTAAAAAATTGATTGATAGTAATGATTATAGATAGTTAATAATAGTAATTAATAATAAAAATAGATCAAAATAATTATAATTTTTAATAATCATATTTAGTGTATTTTAAAAATAAAAAAATAAATAAAAACAATTTAAAGTTGTTTCTTTTTTGTTTTTAAAAAATAAAAAATTAAAATATTTTTGAAAACAACTAAATGAAAAACACTTATTCAAATAAATTTTTAATTTTTTGTTTTAAAAAATAATTAAACAATTTTTAAAGCAAAAAATCAGGGCATGTTTGATTTTTATTCTATTTTTTATTTTTAAAAAATTATTTTTTAATATATTTTTTAAATTATTTTTTAAAATAAAAGAAAATGAAAATTCATTTCATTGTGTCAATTAAAAAATAATTTAAAAATTTAAAAATGAATTAATAGTGATGATTATAGATAATTAATGATGATGATTAATAATAAAATTGGTAAAAATAATTATAATTTTTAATAATTAAATGTAATGTATTTTTAAAATAAAAAATAAAACAAAAACAAGTTAAAATTATTTTTATTTTTTAAAAAAATAAAAAATAAAAATTTTTAAAAATAATTAAATGAAAAGAACTTATTCAAATAAATTTTATAATTTTTGTTTTTAAAGATAAAAAATAAATAGGCCTTAATTTTTTTTTTCTTTTGAGTTAGAAAGTGGGGAAATAGATATGCCCCTCTTTGTTTGAGCCAAAACTATGCCCCTCCAGTTGTAAACTTAAAATCTGGTATCAGGACCCTTCCATAGTCACGTCGTCACGAAAAGACTACGCCGTTCTGGAAAATATCAGAGTGAGCTCGAATGTACTATGTTTCTCCCTCCTCTGCATTTAAATACCCGATGTATCCCCTCATTCTTCGTCGGAGAAATAGCATCAATCAATTATCCTCTTCGTGATTAAGCAAGAATACCATCAGGGCATTTTCTGCTCTCGCTTCCAATTTTGAAGCTCTACAGTTAGAAGATGTCGTTGATCCCAAGTTTCTTTGGCGGCCGAAGGAGCAACGTTTTTGATCCCTTCTCTATCGACGTCTGGGATCCCTTCAAGGACTTTCCCTCCACCTCTGCTCTCTCAACTTTTTCTCGCGAAAATTCTGCATTCGTCGGAACTCGGATTGACTGGAAGGAGACGCCGGAAGCACACGTGTTCAAGGCCGATCTTCCAGGGCTGAAGAAGGACGAGGTCAAGGTTGAGATTGAAGACGACAGGGTGCTTCAGATCAGCGGAGAGAGGAACGTGGAGAAAGAAGACAAGAACGACAAGTGGCACCGCGTGGAGCGTAGCAGCGGCAAGTTCTTGAGGAGATTCAGGCTGCCGGAGAACGCCAAGATGGATCAAGTGAAGGCATCCATGGAGAATGGTGTTCTCACTGTCACTGTCCCCAAGGAACAAGTTAAGAAACCTGACGTTAAAGCCATTGAGATCTCTGGTTGAGTAGAATGCATGACAATTCTATGCTTTCATTCTGGGTCTATATACATCTCAGTTTTCGTTGTGAAAGAAAATGTTAGCGTCTGTTTTAGTAAAGCAAAGGTGTTCCTGTAAATTAACGTGTGTTTTGGTGAGTGTGGTTTTGTGATGTGAATAAAATAGAAGTTCATTTTCCTTCGTTAATTCGTCTGTGTTTGAAGTTTTTTGCTATAGACATTTTGGTGCTAATGTGAGCGAATTTCATTTTGAGTGTGAACACCAGAGGTTGTGATGTAAGCAGTTTTAATTAAATTGACGGTAAAAGAAAAAAAGATTGGAAAGAAATCAGAAGAAACTTGTGGGAAGGCCGGTTGGGTGAAGAAGCAAGCAAGACCTCTGCAAATGCGGAAGGAATGAAGTTGGGAAATTTCTCTTTTCTTTATCATCTTAATAGAGAATGGTAGTTAGTTTTAAAAAATAATAATAATTTGACTTGGATGATTTTTTTTAAATAAACTGTAAATATGATTCAAATGATGAAATTAAAATATGATTTTTTAAAAAAAATAATTGGAATATCAACTGTCATGAATTTGATTTCGAAGACTTGAATGTTATTATTCCTTGCAAAATTAATTAACATCCTAAATCCGTATTAAAGAACAATTTAAATCAATTGAAGGCCGTTACTTGCCTTCTTCACGCCTTTTCCGGACAAAATTTGTTTCTCAATCTAAGGTATTTTTGGCCCAAAAAAATTGTCCAAAGGAATAAAGAAAAATAAATTCCGCCGAATCCAAAGGATAAATCTGACTTTTTAACACATGACCTGTCACCTCAATCCGTGAACAGAATAACAAGCCTCGTGAGTGTGATAGGCGTCCGATGTGGAACGTAACGGGGTTTGCAAAACACGGTTTGATAGTGCAAGAGTGCGTTTGATTTGAGGAAGGAGAATGATTTTTATGTTTTCTTTGTCTGGTTTTGTTGATGGAAAAGGAAGGGGTTTTGTGATGATTTTTGTTTAATTTACAGGGAAGAGGATAAAATGATTAATTTACTATCATACTCACATATTTTATTTTTATTTTTTATCAGATTTTTTTATTTTTTATTTTTATTTTATATAAATTAATTTACATTTCAAAAGAATTTTATAATAGACAATCATTTTTGTTTTTATCAGTAAAGAGGCATCCATTGAAAGCCAGAAAAACCCAAATTAAAAGGCAAAACAAATAAACAGATAACAACCAGTAAAAAGAAACACCAAGCAACACGTGTTCTTAACCCATGACTTCCCTACTTGCTTCTGCAAAGAGTTGGTCCTCTCTCCTCACATGAAATGCCTGCATCGTCTGCTTCAGGAAGAATAATAGACGTTAAAGGAGATGGCGGTATTGAAACCAGACCACTTCAAAGCTCGCGCACACGAGAATTGGCCAAGAAGCTAGCTACAACCGACTTTCAATTCCAGACTAGGAAGTGCAAACTCCTCTTCCTCACCCAAGCAAGCTTGAGGGAGAGAAGAAAAGATGATGCTGGGAAGTCGGAATACACAGTTTATTTTTATTTTTTTAATTGATAGATATTTATGGAATATAAAAAAATTGTCGAGAGTAAATTAATCAGGATATTTGGTTCCTTACCCAAAAAACCCAAAATTAGATGGGATCAAAATGAGGGGAGGGGAGGAGTAAATTTTGGCCCTCCTCCCCTTTAAATTTTCCAGCTAAAAGAGGGAAAGGGTGATACCTCCAAAACTCCTAACCAAACATACTGCAAGTGTAAAAGAGTTATGAAATTGAAAATAATATTTAGGTTATTAAAGTTCGTTTAATTTATTTTAGTCCATTTTTTATTTTAATAAATTTTGGTATTTATATTTTTATGTATTTAGTATTTTAAGTTTTGATATCTTATTATGGGTTTTTGGGTGAAGTTATTTATTAAGGTGTTCACATTATGGTTTTTAGAAGTTGAATTAAGAGCTTTTATTTTTTTTAAATAATACTCTTATGTGGATGGCATAAAAGAGTATTTAGGGTAAAGAAGTTATTTCTTTTTACAACCTTCATTTTTTTTAATTGGTGTTTGTAATTGAAAACGGCTTTTCGTGCAATCATAGTATTGAGAATTTTTTGTTTAAGAAATTCTAAGCATGATTCCAACTCTTCATATTAGTTTTTTCAATTAGTGTTCTTTGTAAGATCACGTACCATGGAATTTCGGTTTATCCCATGGGTCTTTGTATCATTTTAGCATTAGAGCTTAAGTTTCCTCTAATCAATTGTATCCTTCCATTTCATTCCATTCCATCTACACATTCATCTTCATTTTTTCATCCATCCATCCATCCCTTCATTTTGCATAAATAATCTATTTATCCTTCCATCCATTCATACTTTTTCACTTATCTATCCTCTTTTATTGGAAAAAAAAATCATCTACTAACATTTTATATTTTTCGTTGTAGATCAAAATTTTGGCAAGAGGCTAGCTGCAATTTATCAGGGATAAATTTATTAAATCTACAATATCTTTTTTCCCCATATGATTTGATTTGATGAATCTTATTATTCATTATGAAATCTTAACCTATCTCAATTTCTTTTAGAATTTTATTTTCTTATGATTTTTCAAATTTGGTTTGATTCAAACACTTGAGTTAAGCTTATCTTATTTGTTGATTGGATTGCACATCATCTTATTTGATCATACTCTCTTGTTTCTTCTCAAATCTAAATTTCTCTTGTGATGTTATTTTTAAATTGTTTTTGAGTCTTGTTATTATTTGAGCACATTTGGAAGACCATGAAGAGGCTAGGATGACTCTTTTTAAAGAGGGGAAGAATGATGCAAGGACAAGTAGTGTCCAATATGTCATGCAATATAAGACTTCCAATCAATGATGGCATCAAAAATGGCAGAGTCAAGGGGAATATTTTGGCTATTAGTGTTCATTTAGTTTAATTCAGTTTTTTTTATTGAATTTTCATATTTATTTTTTATGTATTTTATTTATTTAATATTTTAAGTTTTAATAGCTTATTATGGGCTTTTGGATTTATCCATTAGAGTTTTCACATTAGAATTTTTAGAGAGTCCTTGGTGAATTGATGTGTTTTATTTCTTTAAATACTAATATTATGTAGACAACTCCCTTAAAAAAAGTAGCGAGTGTATGAGAGAGAAGATAAAGCAAGTTAGGAAGCAAAAGGCAGAGTGTCACCTCAATATTAAGGGTATGATTGGCATGAAATATAAAAGAAAAAGTATATTCCATAAGTCTTAATAATCAAAAAATACACTAAAATATTTTATGTGTAAGTTATATATAATGATAAAGTTTATAAAGTCCTAAGTATTTTGTAGAAATTTCGATAGAGTCTTCCCTATAAGTCGAACCTCCCAAAATTTTCACAAACAACAACAGAACCTACCAACCTGACCAGCAAATAGCTCCATTTTGGCAATTTACATAATAACAAAATAAGACTAGAATTTAAATATGACGTACATGAAGCATTAAGTTATAATTACAAAATACAACATTTAGTTTCACCAAAATAATAGTTGTAATATGCTTTCACTTTTTTCAAAAAGCAATCAAAAGGCCCTCAACGGTCTGCTTGAGACACAAGGTCAGCTACAATATCTGAGACCAAAGAAATTTTCAGTGAATAGTGTTTCAGTTAAAATTATACATAAAAAAATTATGAAGATAGAATTAATAGATTTATTCTAAAATAATATCATTAAATACTAGAGAATATACTTGAGCTAAAAATAAAAACAAATTCTTTTTTCAATAATACAATTCTGAAATTGAATAATACTAATAAAACAGTATAAATTTGTCAAAATTTGTACAACTCATAGAATGTAATCATCTCAAGTACTGGTGCAAATAGATAGAATCCTTTCAAAGAACTAATGCAAAAATAATAAATTATGATTTAAATATAAGAGGGCTTTATCAGAATGAATAATAAATATGGATATACAGTCTACGAGGATAAATAACCAATTAAGCATGACTAGAAACTACGAAACAAACGCAGCAAAAGCCATGAATCAAATGTATGCATGAAGCCTGCGAAAACAAATGTGAGTACAGTGCTCACAAATACCATCCCTCTGATCCACATGCATTGGCCTTCGCACAAGACTAGCACTTCCTATAAGCATCCTGCAAGTTAGGTGGATTATAACACATTAAGAGCTAACAAAACTACCGTTAACAACTAGCGTTTTGATCTTAGTCCTTCTAATAAAAACAGCGTGCATAAAATAATAAAGAAATTTTAAAGTTTCCATCTTCAACCATTCTATTCTATCATTAATTCTCATTGCCCAAGTTCATTTTCATATTAAACATAGAATTAAATAATTAGGTTGTAATAACATAAATTATTTATAAAATCAAGACATAATTATTATAAAAATTGAATTGAAAAAAGATATTAAGACAATTTATAAAGGAGTAATAATAAAATTTAAAATAAAATAATTTTATAAACATTTTACTAAAATTTTATTCGAAACACTACCCACTCACCTAAGTTTTTAAAAATCTTATAGCTAGAATTTCTCAATTTCTTGCTTACTTCAATAATGCCCTAGATTAATCTAACATGTAAACCAACATATTTTATGTCACTACAATTTCCCTTCTTAATATAAGCAAGTGAAATTAACATTCAAACTCTTCAATTATTCATTAAATTTCTCAATAACCCCTTAAGTTCCCACCAAACTCTTCAACAACTTCTACCAAATAATCAGTAACACTACACAATAATTACTCACAACTATTAACACAACTCTTATTCTAAGCTTACAAAATTTTAATTATTAGATACTCTAATAATTTCTTTTCATGTGCTACACGATTTCAATGAGCAATTTAACTTTATTACTTGCATGTAAAAACAAATACTCTCTCAAATAATATTTACAGTTCTTCCAAACTCTATTATAAAAATTTAATAATCTTATGTCCACAAATAAATCTTTTAAGAATATTTTCCAAATCTAAGAGAACATTCATCATCAATTAAACTATGAGGCAAACACCCAAGCAAAGTCTAACAATTTTTAACATTTAATTTCTTCATTAATTTTTAACATAGTAAAATAGCACACATATTATCTAAACAACACCTAAATCTCTCATTCAAGCCTTTACACGAACATGTTAAGGGTATTCTTGATTGGCTAAATCACAAAATCACAACCACAATCAAACATCTTCCTCCCAAAACCTAACAGTACCAGCAAGACAAGACAGAAATATCGGCCAACCAAAGAAAATAAACCATACACACTCATCCACCACCAACGGTTGAAGAGGAAGAGAATTTACATGTTGAACATAAGCACTCTCATGGCTATCAACCTAAAATAGAGCAGTAGCAAGAAATAACAAGCCAAGGAATTTCTAGCAACTCCACACTCTCACAGTCGTAGAAACGCTCAATAACAACTATCACACATACCTCATGGACTGCACAAAGAAAAAGGAAAAGAGTTTCAACCCAACACCAACAGCCTCGTGACAAAAAGACCTACAGAAATACCAACTTCCTTCCTCCTCAATGGCAGACGAATGAGGATTGAAAAGAAGAAGTTGAGAGGAGAACATCAAACCGATGGCAAGAATAACAAATAAAGTGTTGCTCACCTCTTGTTGATGCAGATAAGCATGATGGGAGGGAAAGAAAAATCAGCAACCCAACTTTAACGTGGTTGGCAATGTGAACGAGAAGGATTAATTAGGTGAAGCAATAGCAGCGAAACGATATTCAGTCACAGCAAGCTATAAAAAATGATAAGAATCAAGGAAAATGAACCGACTAGGAGGGTCTAGAGAGATGCATAATGGCAATGAAGAACAAAAAGAGATTGCTATATTTTTCATCTCGCACGAAGATATAAAAATGATCACAAGAAGTTTTGGAAAAAATTGCGAGAGCACAAGAAATTCACCAAAAAAGGCCCAATAAAATTACAAGAAAGGAAACTATATTTTCTTATAATTTTAAAACTAGCCTTTCTCTCAGAAAAATTTAGACCCTGAATCCTTGAAAAAATTTCTAACATAAATTCCTATAATTGCTATTAAACTTGTTTAAATAAAATATATATTGTGAGAAAATTTTGTTAAATTTTAAAATTTAGGGTCATTATATAGAGATATAAATAAAGACATATGAGAGAAAAAGTCATAAAAATTAGAGGTTGAACAATGCACTTCAATAGCCTTTAGAGGAGGCCAAGTAGGAAAATTTATGTTGTCGTTGCAGCTTTAAGGTTTCTCTATTTCATTGTTGCTTGATCTTCTTCTGCTATATATGTCACTGTTTTGGTAAATTTTGCATACAATTATTTTCACATATTTTCATCTTTTTAAGAGGGCAACCAAAAATTCTAAGAGCCTTGTTTTTTCCATAGTAATGTTTTTTCCCCTTATGATAAATATTTAGACTTTTGTGGGTAGCTTGAGGGGTTTTTCTAGGATAATTTCCTCAATGACCAATCCTTTAATGAATATGGATCTGATACCAAATGATATAGAAGGAAGGATGGAGAAATGAAAAGATAAAGATGAATGTAAAGGTGCAATAGATTGAAGGATATAACTTGTTAGAAGAAAACCTGGTTTTAATACCAAATGATATAGAAATATACATAATAATCGAAAATCTTATGATGTGTTATCTTACGAAAAATACACCAATTGAAAATATCCACACGAAAAATTAGAATCATGCTTTAGATCTCTTAAACAAGGAACTCTCAATGCCATGATTTTCTAAAAAAAGTCATATGGTATTCAACCCTAAACATTGGTAAACAAAAAAACCTTGTTAAAAAAAAATAACTTCTTTATTTCATTTGTTCTCTCTCTCTTTGACATGTAATATTTAAAAAAAATAAAAAACTTCTAACTCAACTAGGACTCTCTAAAAATCTTGATGGATAAGCCCAAAAGCCAATAATAAGCTATTAAAGTAGTATATGAGAAAATTAATTATGTAGTCCCTCCAATTTTGATTTGATTGTAATCTAATTATTAAACTTTAACGTATTATAACTCGCTCCTTATAGTTATGACTCTGTTATAACAAATTATTAATATTTTCATATTATTAAATTTATTTTGATTTATTTAACAAAAATATAATAGTAATATATTTAATATTTATTAAATTATTTAACATTTGCATATAATAAATGTGCGAAACTTGAACAAAATGAATTCATAGGGTATTTTTTTTGTACTAGATTGCCCGATATCCTATGGTATCATAGGTTCATTGCTTGCTTCAGACTAAATCTGGAGCCCCATGTTGGAGATCTTACAGTGGTTATGGGTACTGATGAAATGATCTCTTTAAGGTCGCTTCAATTATCGCACCTATCACTCTTCAAGTTTGAACCTTTTCCCTAAAAAATGTTAGTAGTAGCCCTTGCCAATTCTACCAAGCACCCATTGATTGCATAGGGTATATTTGAATGCCAAGAAGACATCCCAAGCCATGCAATTTCATAAATTATGTTATTATAATTTTAGTCTTAGGATAGTTATTATTTTTAAAACAAATTAATTTTTTATTAATTATTATGCACCCTCTGACTTAGAATCTTGACTCCGCCACTGCAAATACCTATGTTACATGTTGAAATTGAGTATGAATACAAAATCATATTTTTTTAAAAAATATCCAAACACTCATTATGCATGTTAAAATTAATTATGAATTCAAAATCATAGTTTTCTTAAAAATATCCAAACATCGCTTATTATGTCTTAATTATGAACCAACAAATATGATTTGTAAAATAATATATATAATTTTTGGATAAAATTTGATAAACGTATAATTGAAAAAATGAATTGAAAATTAAGTAGAAATAGCTTATGAGATAACTATGGTTTTGGGGTTCATAATTGATCTTGAAATATAAAGGAAATGTTTGGATATTTTTAAGAAAAAATATAGTTTTGCATTCATAATTGATTTTGACATATATAATAAGTGTTTGGATTTTTTTTAAAAATGAGATTTCAGATTCATAATTGATTTTAACATGAAACATGAGTGTTTAAATATATTTTTACAAAATTATGATTTTACCTTATTTTTAATTCCACTTTTCAATTTTGCTTTTCAATTTTGATCAACATCAATCTAATTAATTAATTTTATGAATCAATTATATACCACATAGCATAATCAATTATATTCCAAATCAATCATATTAATTAAATTTTTTCATAATTAATTCTACGCAACTAAGATCCAAACACACCCTTAGACATTAGATATATAGATCAAACTTATTCAAATGAACCCAACCATTTGGACAATACTAGATTGCAGCTTCCTTACTTAGCAAGAGAAAATACTCTCCCTTCTCTCTAGAGAAGAGACCAATTCCTGATCAACATCATCATTTGAATGTTATTCCTTACTACAACAGTCTACTATCAAATCTCTTTTTGTGTTTGATGTTTAACATATCTGGTTTTTGATCTTATCTTTCTCTTTCAATTCATTATATTTTGTTTATTATATTTTTTAAAAAAATAATATGAGTTAGACAAGACAATCCTAACACATCAGGATTAACATTGTGATTCACAAGTTATATAATTCAGGTCAAGAAAAATTAGTGTTTATTTGTGTTACTTTTTTTTCCAACCAAAGTCAACCCATATGACTGATAATTCGAGCCAATCCATATGATTCGATTCACATTTCTAACTTCAGCTTTGATCATCAAAACTAGTGGCTAATCAACTAAAAGTCAAGGCTTCGATTCTTTATTCGTAATACAAACCATTTTTTTTTATATTCCGGCCCCAACTAAACTAACTAAGATGTGATTAAAATGGGAGAAACACAACATGCAAATATTAGAAAAATTATCCTAGAATGCTCCGTAAACAAATATCAGTAAACATTGAAATGTCCCATCTCTCTAATTTTCTTTATAATTTTTCAAATTTTTAAATTTTTATTACTCATAAATATTCTATTAGAGATTCAAGATATGATCAAGTATTAAATTGTGAGTATCTTTCTTAATAGAAATTTGAACCTTGATTTGTTGTTATGCAAGACTAATCATTTTTATTAGATTCAACCCCATTAATTCTCATAAACCTTTTTACATAAAATGAGAGACATCTCAATACAAAACAATTTTTTATTTGTTGATAATTTTTAAGAAAAAATATATCAAAACCACACAATTTATGGATTTTTTATTTAAAAATTGTAAAAAATACAAACTTGCACCATGTCGCTATCATAAAACATAAGAATTTTTCTTATATAAGTAAAATATAATAATAAAAAATAATAATAAAATTAGAAAGTATTTTTTTATAAGAAAATCAATGAAAAAGTTGAAATATTATCAAGTAGGATATTAGAGGTCAATTACCTTATGCATCAAAAACTGGAATCAGAATATATATATATATATATATATATTTTACTTCACATTTGATACAAACCAAACGGTCACTTACAAAAGCTCTGTTTTCGATTTATTGATGAAATTAAATAAATATCCTTGCCGGACTGAAGAACGGGTTCGATTTCCATATGTTGAACACGTGGCAATGATTCTTTATGGGTGTCTTGATCATCTTGAAGACTTGGCTCTTCATCATTTGCGTTTTACTAATGATCGCCCTCGGATACTAGAACTCAATCGAAGGCTTGAGCATTTAGTGAAGGCAAGCGTTCCATGTGATCTCATTTCATTGAAAGCTTTTTCTAATGTTACATGTCTCAGCTTAAGTGGGGTATGTATGCTATATGAATTATGTATATTTAAGTAATTTAATTCACTTACCATTTTTTATATCATGTTTTGGTCTTCCTTGTGCATGCAGGACCACTCTGGATATGATGTCCCAACATTCTCCAATGCAACCTATTTAGAAATTTCGACGAGTCAGCCCTTGAAAATTATACTAATTTGCACCAGAAATTGTCCCAAGCTTGAAATTCTTGTGGCTGATAGAGTTATGGGTCAATGGTTCGCGGAACCAGAACTTGATGATTCCCAACGTGATTTGTCGCAACCGAAGAAAGTTTGTTTTCACAAATTCAATTGCAGTGCAATTGAGTTTCAATTTGTTAGACTTATTTTGAAGAATGCAAGATGCTTGAGGAGCTTTTCCATTATTCGAGTTGTTTATCAAGATATGTCAAAATATTTCAACAGAACCTAGGGCTTATATATACTATTGGAAGAATGAAAGCCCACTAGTTTAAGATTATAATTTTATTTTTGATATTTTATTATTTTTTTAGAAGAAAAATTAATTAAAAATGACTTACTATTTTAAAAATAAAATAATTTTATGAAATTCAGATATGTATGTTTTAAATTGCAAAAAAAATAATTTAATTTTAATTATTCTTAATTTTGAATTTATGAAATAAGGAAAAGAGTTTAAAATTTTTTTGCCTAATTTTTTTCAACATTTTTTGAAAATTTAACCATTACACCAGAGAAGTCTTATTGACTCACACAGTAATATAATTATTTTAAATATTTGCAAAGATTCTAAAACCTCACACAATAAAAGAATCAAATAGCTTAATTTGTTTACTTTATTAATTCTCTAATTGTATATGTTTATATTTATTTCAATTTTTTTAAGCATGTACTGTATAAAATCCTAATCATTATACCTGTAGAATCTTATTGACTCACATATATTAAATATCTGTAAAGATTCAAAAATCTCACACGAGAGGATTGAATGATATTTATTTAAATATATATTTAATTTAATTGATTTATTATGCAAGTGTGGGTGTGCATAATTTATATTTTTATAAAAAAATCTTAATCGTTATACCTGTAACGCAACATCTTATAGGTTTATGAAGATTCAAAAATCTCACATGATCAAAATATTTAATTGTGCAAACATGGTTATAATTTAAATACATTAATTTAATTAATTAGTTTTTTAAAATGTTGATTATGTTATTATTTACAAAGTCATTTATTTATTTACTATATAAATTAATAATCACAATATCTACAGGCCTTATTATTTCACACGATGAGGCTATTAATTTGTTCATATGTGAAGATTCTCCAAATCTCATACAATATTGGTAGACATTTTTATTGATTTCAATTATAAAAGAATTGCTTTGAATGTTGAGCTATTGAAACCCATATTAATATATATAAGTTTGATCATCATACCTACAAAATTTTATTAATTACATAGTATGAGATCATTCTAAATGTTTATGAAGATTTTAAAATCTATAAATCAACAATAAGGTTTAAAACATGCAAAAGGAAAATGAGAATCAAACAATGTTCCTTCTTTGGTTTGTCATGATTTTCATTCTCTCTAAATTAGGCTTAGTGCTTGCCATAGCAAGGCAATCCCACAACGCAACCACATATTTTGATTAGCTTAGATTGGAGAATTTCAAAACACATCACTTGATTCCATGCCACAAAATAATGCACATAATCTATACAAATATCAAAATTTCCCTTATTGCTGCATTAATCCCATAAAAGGTGTGGTGACAAGTGAAAAGAACCCACTGACTAGTAGGCTAATATCCATCCAAATCTGAAATTTTAGCAAACAAAATGAAGAGAATTTCAAGTGATTGTTTTTTAATTGCAGCATTTTCATTTTGGAGTCTTAATTGATGAACCCCTTTTGACAAAACCAAGAGAATAATTAACTACTAGAGCAACATCACCTAGAAGAACTTAAACAAAAGCAATTGAGAATAACATAGAACTAACAAACCAAAGTCCTTTTCTTTCAAACCAATACCCTTTTCTCATATATTTGATCAAACGCCTAATAAGTATGTTCAGAATAAAGAGCAAGTATGGTGCCTTATATTATCTAGTTTCAATATTGCCCAATAGATATCAAATTTTGAAATCACCCAAGACGAAAGAGAAATAGTTTACAAAATTCAAGCGATCGTCAAATATAAATTTATTTCAAAAATTTTTGAGATTAAAATTATATTAAGCCTTGAAGAATGAAAATGTAAAATTGTAACCCATTTGAAACTAGGCCCTTCCTCTCATTCATCAACTTCCTACCTTACTTTTTGTTTTATGCATAGTCATGCTTCTTCAAGTGCTCAATCGCTCACTGCTTCCCTCTAAGTGCTCAACGCGACGACTCTTCTCTGACTCTTAGTTGTTCTCCATTGCTCTATGTGCTTCAAACTCGAATCCCTCTCAATTTGTTTCTCTCTCCAGTTTTCATGCCTCTAGACTCAGACCTCACTTCCAACTTGCGTCGCTCAAACATGAACTTTCCTCCTCTCTAAATCGCTTCATCACTCATGTATAGAGTGCAAAGTGGGTGGATTTTTTTAAAAGCATGATTACTCACTGCCATTTGCTTCTCTAATCCATACACCTCTATCTCTCACTTTTTCTTTTCTTTGCCTTTCTTTGTGCATCACTGATTTCATGCTATTCTTGCTTTGTACCATCTAGATCAATTTCCTCACAGATTTCATTTGGTATTACATTGTTTGCTCATCAGGGCTAGGATTACTATTCATTAATCTCTGTTTCAGTCCAAATTAATCTCTACTATTCATTCAAATTAATTTTTAAATACTTTTTAATATATATTATTAATATAAAAAATTTCAAAATTTTTATAAATTTATTCATTATCAATGTGGCTAATACAGATTTAATCTAACTGTCTAATTTAATATTAAAAATTTTATAATTTAACTATCCAAATAGACCCTGGATAATTTAGATATAATCTCAATGACCTAATTTAATATTAAAAATTTATAAATTTTTATAAATTAACCATTTAAATGTATCCTAAATAGTTTAGATTTAACATTAAATTTTTTATATATTCTATTTTAATAAATATAATATCAAAATATTTAAAAATTAATTTAAAAGAATGACAAAGATCATTTTAGGTTGAAAAAGAGGGCTAGCAAATCTTGGCCCTAATGAGAACTCAGTGTTCGCCATAATGATGAGCATCGAATGCGGACGCCTTGCTCACTCATGTCTGGCCACTTCTCACTTAACTCCTTCATACAAGAAAAAGGATGTTAGGGCTGAGATCTAAAATTGATTTTGAAGACATTATATATTATCTCCTCTTATTTATTTTTTTATAAAAAATAATCCTAAAAAGGATTTAAATTTCATTTTTATATTTATCATGCATCACATATAGACAATAGAATATCAAATATATAAATATATATATATATATTTTAAAATATTCTTAAAAAAGGATTAATATTTTATTTTTTATATATTTCTTCTTTTTGAAAATTAACTCTTAATAGGAGAATTAAATTAAATTTTTATTTTTACAATTTTTGGTTTGTATTAAAGAGATGGAAACAAAAATATTTAAAAATAAAGGCTATTAAAAGACCAAAGAAATATTTTTTTTATTTTTGTTTATTTTTGTTAAATGTGCAAATAAAATATAATATTATAATGATATTTAAAAAAAAGTAACTCATACATCCTCCAATCCTTATTATAGAATGCTTTTCAGAAGAATTTGTTGATCCTAAATATAAAACATTTGGTGGGGTATTTATTGTGTTTTTCCAATATTTCTCTATTTAAACTTATTAATTATGAATGAGAATATAATGCAAATTTAAAAATTTTCATTTAAATATGGATAAAATTAAACATTTATTTTTTAAATAAAAATAATAACTTGATCACTTTTTATTTAATAAAATAATTATGGATGTTTTATAATAAGATAGGAGAGAGGGGAAGTGTGATAATACTAGACGTAGGTAGTAATTTCCATGGCAAAAGATTTTTTTGACATGCAACCACTAATTTCCTTTTTGCATCAACCTTCAATAATCAATAGCTCGTTTCAATACTAATCTCGAATTCTTGATGCTAATAAATCAATATTCTAATCAATTGTAATAAAAATTAAATATATTTGAAATAACTTTAAGATCCACTGTGATCATTCAAACTAGTATATCTAATTAGCTAAAGTCAATAGTTCAATTTTTATTACAAACTATTATTTATGGTTTCAAAATTTGCATTCAATTCTTTTTATAAACTAAAATGTGATTAAATATAGAGCAATACAATATCCAAAATTTCAATATTATGTTCAGTATACAAATATTCGGGCACCTAAGGTACACGGGCTTTACAATGCCTCACTCTTCTAATTTCTTTTGTAATTTTCCTACTTTTAATTATTTTTTATGATCAATTTTTGTATTAAATTAGATACATTTTTTATTTTATATCTTATAAATATGAAATGTTGTAATCTTTTATATCTTATTAATATAAATAGATACATTTTATATTTTTATGGGTATTCTTTAAAAATTATAAAAAATTACAAAGTTGTACAGTTTCGTTACCACAAAATATGAAAAAAAAAATCATTTTAAGTAGAATTGAATAATAAAATTTGAAAATTAAAATGTTACAAATTAGAGCACATTTGATTTTTGTTTTCATTTTTTATTTTTAAATATAATTTTTAAAATTATTTTTAAAACAAAATGAAATAAAAATATGTAAGATTATGTCAATTAAAAAATAGTTTTTAATTTAAAAAATAAAATAAAATGAGTGTTATAGTTAATTAATAATAATGATTAATAATAAAAATAATCAAACATTATAATTTTTAATAATCAAATATAATGTATTTTAAATGTAAAAAAATTAAATAAAAAACTAAAGTTGTTTTATTTTTATTTTAAAAAAAATAAAAATATTTTTAGAAACAATTAATAAAAAAATTTATTTAAATAAATTTTTAAATTCTTTTGTTTTCAAAAATAATTAAACAAATTTTAAAAGAAAAAAATTAGGACATGTTTGATTTTTATTCTTATTTTTTTTTAAAAAATTATTTTTATATATATTTTGAAATTATTATTTTTAAAATAAAACTGAAATGAAAATTCATTGAATGATGTTAATTAAATAAAAATAATTTAAAATTAATAAAATAAACGGGATAATAATATTAATATGCAATTTAATTGTAATAAATGTATAAGAAAAATTAAGCAAATAAATATTTTTTTAAATAATGAAATGTATAGTGAATTTAAAAATTAAAACTAAAAAAAATCAAAAATAATAATTTAAAGTTGTTTTAGTTTCTGTAAAAAAATAAAAAATAAATTTAATTTTTAAAAATAATTAAATAAAAAAAATTTTCAAAAAATTAAAATTTAAAATTTTTTTATTTCAAAAATAAAATTTATTTTTAAAGATAAAAAATCAATAGCCCTTAATTTATTTATTTTTTCGGTCAGAAATTGAGAAAACAGAAAATAAATATGCCCCTGTAGTTCTAAACTTAAAATCTGGTATCTGGACCCTTCCATCGTCAATTCGGCGCGAAAAGACTAGGCCGTTCTGGAAAATATCAGAGTGAGCTCGAAAGTACGAGGTTTCTCCCTCCTCTGCATTGAAATACCCGATGTATCCCCTCATTCTTCGTCAGCGAAACACTATCATTCAATTACCCTCTTCGTGATTAAG
Source organism: Prosopis cineraria (assembly GCF_029017545.1). NCBI lineage: Eukaryota > Viridiplantae > Streptophyta > Magnoliopsida > Fabales > Fabaceae > Prosopis > Prosopis cineraria. The sequence goes on along the minus strand of NW_026555853.1, from coordinate 3,161 downwards.
CAACAATACCAGCAGCGCACTTTCTGCTCTCGCTTCCAATTTTGAAGCTCCACGATTAGAAGATGTCGTTGATCCCAAGTTTCTTTGGCGGCCGAAGGAGCAACGTTTTCGATCCCTTCTCTCTCGACGTCTGGGATCCCTTCAAGGACTTTCCCTCCACCTCTGCTCTTTCAACTTTTTCTCGGGAAAATTCTGCATTCGTCGGAACTAGGATTGACTGGAAGGAGACGCCGGAAGCACACGTGTTCAAGGCCGATCTTCCAGGGCTGAAGAAGGAGGAGGTCAAGGTTGAGATCGAAGACGACAGGGTGCTTCAGATCAGCGGAGAGAGGAAACGTGGAGAAAGAAGACAAGAACGACAAGTGGCACCGCGTGGAGCGTAGCAGCGGCAAGTTCTTGAGGAGATTCTGGTTGCCGGAGAATGCCAAGATGGATCAAGTGAAGGCTTCCATGGAGAATGGGGGGGTTACTGTCACTGTTCCCAAGCAAGAAGTAAGAAACTTGACGTTAAGGCGATTGAGATTCTGGTTGAGCAGAAGGGATGACAATTCTATGCTTTCATTATGGGTTTGTGTTCATCTGAGTTTTCGTCTTAAAAGAAAATATTAGCGTCTGTTCTAGTAAAGCAAAAGTGTTCCTGTAAATTAACTTGTGCTTTGATGAGTGTGGTTTTGTGATGTGAATGAAATAGAAGTTTATTTTTCTCTGTTAATTCGTCAGTGTTTGAAATTTATTTTGGTGGTAATTTGGGCGAATTTCATTTTGAGTGTGAATGCCAGAGGTTATGCTGCAAACGGGTTTAAGTAAACTGACAGTAAAAGAAAAAAAAGATTGGAAGGGGCGTCATTTTCATTCCCATAGCGGCACTGTGAGAGGCGAGAAAGACAGCTCAGGTATGAGAAAATGAGATAATGTGGGAGCTTCGTTTGCATATTGCTGGGATTTAAAAATCTAGTCCATTTATTTTGGAGTTTCTAAATGTAGCATGGAAGAGATGACTGGGTGTGGGTGCTCTGGGAGAGAGTGTGGAGATGAATGTCGGGACGGAGGTCGGAAAGGGCGTGCGTGAGAGGGAGAGAGGGGTGGGAGAGAAAGGGACAAAGCCTGGCTCCAGACCCGATTGGGGGTACTTTTGTCTTTGGATCGTCGAGTTTAGGAAGGGGGAGTGGCAAGCTGTGTGAAAATGTGTGCGCAAGCGAGAAGATGTTTGCTGAAGAACCAAAAGTTCCTCGAAAAAGGGTTATTCCGCCATCGTATAGAGACAAGTTGGTTTCTGTGAATGAGACTGGATTTTCATGAAACATGATGAAGAAGATGATATAGTGAATGGTTGGAAATCGTATTGTAGAAAGATGAATGCTAAAAGAAAAGAAAGAAGAAATGGCTAAGAAGCAGTCTGAATGGATGAGGAAGAGGAGGGTTTCATTGGCGAACAGTCTAAGTACCCTACCTGAGATTCATCGAGGATGAATATGCCTCATGGTGCAAACCTTGGATGAATTCTCTGATTATCAAGCTCCTAGGGGCATACCAACCAAAGAGGGTGATTGAAGGTGGAGTGAAAAGGATGTGGAAACCACAAGGACATACGAAGATTATTCTTTTGAACAATGGTTATTTCATTGTCTTGTTTGCTAATAAGGAAGATAGAGATTTTTCGTTTTAAGAAGGGCCTTGGATGATTGATGATCATATTTGCGGGTCCAAAGGTGGAGACCAAATTTTAATCTTGGAAAGCAGACCTTCAACGCCATATCGTTGCCTGGGTGAGGATTTCGGATATCCTTGTTGAGTTCTATAATGTAGAATCGTTAAGGAGGATTGGAAATATGATAGGCAAGACCATTAAGGTTGATTGGTCAACGTCCATCTACGATAAAGGTGGCTTTGCCAGGATATGTGTGGAATTGACCTATACAGAAACCTCTGTTGCCTTTCTTTCATGCGTTTGGGGAAGACTGCAGCATTGTTTACAAAGGATTGCAGTTGGTTTGCTTTCAATATGGTCTCTATGGACACATGAGGGGACACTATTCTTTGGAATAGAATCATACAAATTTTGAGAATGACATGATGGGTGAGAAGGAGGGTGAACTGGCTAACAAAAATAGATCAATGGAAACGTGGCTGAGCATACGATGGAAGTGGTGGAGCAGCCTAATTCCGATTATCAGAGTACAAACAGCAGCAGTGGGTTGGAGGTCCGTGGAATCTCACACAGCAGGATTTTGGGAGAGTCATTAAGGGAGAGGATATCTCGAGATATAGGAGAAGATTGGAGCCGAAGGATCAGCGAACGGATCGTTCTACGCGTCACATAGGTTGAATTCAGGTGGAAAATCAGTGACCGGAGGATCTAATGCTGCACGTGGAGGGAATATTCAAAGAATTAATAATCAAGGTGAATCAAGCCCAAGCGAGCAGCCCACAAGATTGTTTGGGAAGGAGATCAAGAATAAAAGATCCGAATGGGTCCCTGTTGGGTCAAAACGAAAAGTGAAAATTAGGCCAAGGCTTAGGGAAAGGAAAACACACGTGATTATAGGTTGAGAATTAAGAGAAGGTATGATTTGACAGCCCATGCAACCACCATTCACTAGCAACACGTTCTATACTCTCACGATGACAGTTCTACATTGGAGAGGATTAAGGAAGATGCTGAGATGAGCATGGATTTGGTAGGGAGTTAGGATGATTCGACACCAGAAAAAGTCACGTCTATGGCAGTAGAGAAGGTTCACGTGAATGACTCAAAGGTGAGTGGTGAAGTGGCAGTTTCCTAGAAAGGATATGGTCGTGGTGGAGGACGATAATCTTCACCGACGCCCACAGGTTTTTTTATGAATTGTTTAATTTAGAACTCGAGAGGCACTGGAGCTGAGAGCTTCCCCTCACTGGTTCAAGAATTGAAGAAATGGTATAAGCTTGACTTCATGGCTCTGTTAGAAACGAGATGTGACAGCACGAAGACAGCTAAGAGGATTGAGACTTTAGGTTTCCAGAACTTATTAGTGATTGACCCTGCTGGATATAATGGTGCAATCTAGAGTTTGTGGAATGGTCTTGAGCAAAAGGTGAGAATTCTCGATCGGAATGCTCAGTTCATGCATCTAGGAGTGGAGTCGAGTAGGGGTGTTCAATGGTTTCTCACCATTGTGTAC
>NW_026555852.1:0-48217 GCF_029017545.1 Prosopis cineraria | reverse complement strand
AAATAAACCTAAAGGTATCATGAGTTAAATGAGCAAATAAAGACTTTCTAACTTAAAAAGGAATATAATCAGAGAATAAACAAATGCTGGTTCAAGATTAATCAAGAAAAAAAATTCCTAAGATTTTTCGAGAAAGAGCGCGGCACAAATTTGTGAATTGCATTCAGAGCACCGCATGCTCATCAAGTCAGGAGCAATTTTGACTTTCCATTTTAGCTTTATGTTGATCACTGCTGCCATTTAAATTTTTTTTAAATATTTTTACTATTATATTTATTAATATAAAACTATAAAAATTTTAAATAATAATACATTTGTTCATTACCAATTTGGTCAATGCAGATTTAATCAAGCAGTCTAATTTAAGATTAAAATTTTTATAATTTTACAATTTAACTATACATAGAAGCTTTGTACAGTTTAGATATAATTTAAATAAACTAATTTAATATTAAAAAATTTATGAATTTTAGAAATTAACTATTTAAATGCACTCTAAACAGTCCAAATTTAATATAAAATTTTTTATATTTTTTATTTTAATAAATATAATATTAAAAATTAATTTAAATGGATGGCAAGGATCAAATAAAGTTGAAATGGAGGGCCAAGAGATGGCCCGAAGCGGACACATAATTTTGGCACAAAGAAATTAATTTCAAATTTAGAGGAATTTTGGGATTCAAGGTAACAAGAATTTTGAAACTAATATACTATTTCAAAATAGTTTTAGATTACATTAAGAATTTTGAAAGTTTTGAGGCGTTTTGAATTCACAAAAACTGTTAGAAAAAGAATTTGAGAATGATATTGAAAAATAAGGTTACTTTTGAAGTTTGGACAAGGGAATGTTTTGAATTACATGATTACATTTAAAATTATAGGTAGATTTAGGCCTATTTAGTACATAAGACTATGAGTTAGGGACTAGGACTAAGGACTAGAAAAACATAACTTTTTATGTATGGTAGGGATCATTAAGCAATCCAAACCCAAATCCAATCCCTCCCACATTACATGTTTAGTACCACCCCCTAATATTGCAAAATCAAATCTATGATTGAAAAATTTGGATGAAATGCTCTCACCCATCTCTCTCTCTCTCTCTCTCTGTGTCCTTTCCCTTCCCAGTGACGCCTCTCTCTCTCTCCCTCCCCCTCCCTCTCTCCTTACTCTTTCCCTTCCCTTTCCCTTTCCCTTTCCCTCCCATCCCCTCCCCTCCAAAACGATGTCTATCTCGTCCTTGCTCTTGCATCTTTATCCTCCTCCATCCTTCATCCATTGATGACCTAGAGCTTCATCTTCCTCCCACCATTGACGTCCATAATGAGTCACTAGTTCAGGTTCTTATTCATTCAAGCTTGGCATTGATGTGTTCAAGCTTGTGTTTGTTTAGATCTGGGTTCATCTTCCTCTCCCACCATCAATGTCTACGGTGAGTCACTAGTTCAAGTCTGACTTCACATTGATGGGTTTAAGTTCATCTTCTTTCAAATCTGGGTTCAAGTTGTAAATTGATGGGTTTGACATCCCACACACCATTAACGAGTTTGAGTTTTCAGATTTGGTTGAAGTCTCCCCTTCGAGGCTTATCTTCTAGATTTGACTCAAGTTCTTTTTTTTTTTTACCAAATCTGATTTGAGTTCCAGATCTCATTCGACCCACCATTGAAAACTAATCAATTCATCTTCATCACTCGGAGGCTCCGATCTGTATTTTTCTTATTAATGATAAGAGGCATTATAGTATTTTGATAAATTTTTATTGATTATAAAATAATTAATACAAGTATTCTATTCAAATATTACTCCGTACCAAATATATTTTTAAAGTTTCAATCTTAGTTCCAATTGCAATCTCAATCCCTCAAAATTCAAACTTGCATACCCAACATAACCTTACAGAGATACAGGAAAAACTATCAAAATTTATAGAGAATTTTAAAATTTTGTGGAACTTTTCAAAATTTTATATTAGTAAATTATGACAGCACGCAATTTTGAAAAGCTTAACACAGATTCAAAACTTAAAAGGATGAATACGTCAAGTTCAAGTTTTGAAACCATAAACTTAATTTCGAAAGATACAGGATTGAAGTTAAGATTAAAATTTGGAAAGATAGGAAGGATTGGGCACATAAATATAGAATCAGTAGAAGACAAGAAATTTGAAAGGTTGAGGACAATTTCAAATTCTTCTGAAAGTTTGAAAATGGAGAAGTGCCCATTTGGATTTTAGTTAGGTATAATAAATTATGAAAATAATTGATTAAGTGATAGATTTTGGTCATAATTAATTATGTTATAACGCAATCTGTTTAGATACTGTTTTTCTAAAATTGATTTTAACAGAATTGAAAATGTTTGGATAATTTCTTCAGAATCAATTTTAGCTATGTAAATTACGATAATGGATGTTGCTTTTTAAAATTAAATTATTGATAAATTTGTATCTAATATTATTAAAGTTGTTACATTTTATTTAAGAAGTAAAAATATATAATTTAAACTACATATATAATTAATTAAAAATTTAAATTATATTAATATTAATATTTAAATTTATGCAAATAAGTAACTAAATATATCTTACTTAAAATAAATTCAATAAAGACAAGAAATTTATTATTAAATATGAAACATTAATTTTATAATAACAAATAAAGATGATAATATATAATTGATCCCTAATAATATCATGAATACTAGTCATAACTGATGAAGAAGATGTTATGGATGATGGTAAGGATACATATTCATCAATTTTATGGTCTTATTGATCTCATGGTCTTCCTGATCTTCCCTCTTCATGACGCATAAATCAGAATTAGAGTGTCTTCTAATGAAATTATGTATAATCGCCATTGATGCAACAACGATTTGAACTTGTATATCATAGTCATAGTTAGGCATGTTGTGTAAAATTGCAAACATGCTCTTTCTATTGTGCATCGTAAACTTGAATGAAAATAATTAAAGACCTTGTTATTATTTGCAAATCCAATTGATCTTCTAAAATCAAGATGGTAGCGTTCCCGTCTATATGGACCAAGATATCCATTTGGTGTGTGGATAGCCGGCATCCACCAAATAATATTTACCTTGTAAAAAAGAGATTACTATTAATGTTTGTAAGTTAAAAGTCTAACACAAATAAATTGAATAAATAAATATACCTAAAAGCGGATGTGGAAAGGTCATGAATCGAGTTGTCAGAGCATGTTGAAAAATGCGAGCATCATGTGCAGTACCCTCCCATCCAGCCAAGACAAAAGTAAAGCACATGTCCCAATCACATATAGCCATTACATTTTGCATAGGGATTCCTTTTCTTCTAATAAATTTTAATTTTTCACTAGCAGGGACTATACAAGGAATACGTTTGCCATCAATTGCTCCAATGGCATTTTTGAAGAATGGCCAATATCACTTTTCATTTTCTATTTTGTTCGATACATGACGAAAGGACCTATTTGTGGTTTGATATATTCCATTGCAAGTTTTAAGTAAGCCATTAAAACTTCATAGAAATATTTGTGGATAGTCTCTCCTGAATGTTAAAATCTTTCTTGTGCCATCCTATTTCCCAACCTATGTCCAATTGTATTTAAAAAAATTGCAACCATCTCCTATACTCTCATTCGCCTAGTATCCTTCAGTCCATGCCATGTCAATTACTGCATAATTGATGAAACACATGTGATTCCATTCTAAACATTTCAAATTGGGTGTCCCTTTAAAATTTCATTAACCCACAAAACCTGTATATTTACTATTTCTTTTTGGCTTTCTCTTTACAAATGTTTTGTTGCATGCAACCCAATGAGAGCACTAACTTTTTGGGCTCTCTTTAACCTTTTTTTAGATGACTCTTCCATACGTCTTGCTACCTGTAGCCAAACACATAAATAACACATGCACTTAATTTCAATTATAGATACATCTAAATAATTTATCTATCAAAATATCAATAACTTTTCCACAACATTGTAATACTTTATTACCATATATAAAAAGTACATAAGTAGTTCAAGAGACTACATAAGTCAAATTCAACAGTATAATACAAACATGTTAGACTACTCTTTAAGTAAGATCATATGCTCATGACAAGTTTTAAAACCCTAATAATTAACCATTTTTGTAACATTCATATCTCAACTACTCCAGAACACTTTGTTTATCATCCTCCATTGTCAAAAACATCACCCTAGCCTCTCGGGACATGAAGAGTGACATGTACCGTGAAACCCAACGTTTGTCAGTTGCAACTTCTTCCCATTGTTTGACCATAGACATGACTTCAGGAATTGATATTTCCTTGGCTTATTGAGATTTTTCCTTTGTTATCTGAGCTATCATACTCATTACATCTGCTATTTGACTTGTACTAGGTAACTTGTTCTTTTTTCTACTGTTACTACTACTTCGCTCCTCTTCCTCTTACCACTACTTCCACTTAAAGTTCCTTGAGAAGCATTCAGAACTGCTCTATTAAATTCACACGCTTACTCCAGTAGCTCATAAGGTCTCATCATTATCTCCTAAACCTTCCTCCAAATCAATACCCTCATTTGCCATATCTGGCCAATACACATTTTTGTCCTTACCTTCATTCTTATTGTAAATGTTAAGCAAAACTCCACTTGAAGGTGCCCATGCTCTAGGTCCATTGACGATGGCACATTGAAACAATTCGATTAATTCATTGCAAATAGTAATCCTTTATTTCTGAATTTCTCGTATAATAGATTTTCCTGCACATAAATTACCAATAATATTACATAATACACAAATAAATAGAATAAATATAAAGCTTCATATAATAACATCATACCAATATCTTTTTCTCCTACCAATCATCTGATGTATCCACGGTATTATTTGCATAATCCCAACCTAATCCTGTCTCGCTTGAAACCAACTTATCCTACAGTACCTACTTTTTTCTCATATTATCCCACTTATTCTTGAATTGTTGTCTGTCATATTTCTTTCCAGTCCTCTCATTGAAGGTAGAAATTATACTAAGCCATCCTGCTTTGGTAAAACTACTACAATTTCTTTGCAATTTTCGAGGTTGGTCCAAACAAATGTCAATAAATATTCTAGTATTTCTTCGGTCCCATAAAGCTTGTGACTTATCGGTATTCATTATACTATATAAAATTAACTACATGAGAATATAAAAAACTAACATGTTTATTATAGGAATTGAAATTAAAATATTACATGACAAAAACTTGATAATTTTTAGAGGAGCTAAATTCAACATTCAACAGCCACTGAAACAACATAGAATTTGACTAAATGATCCCTATATATGCAAAACATACTATTTGAGAATAAGCCTTCAGCATCAGTGATCACACAAACCAAAACCAGCACAAAGTTCGACTAGGCACAAAACCAACTTTCAACAGCTTTCCCATAATTTGCAAATGTATAAGAGTTTAACTAAAATTAGGTTTCAACCACTAAAATCAACTTTCAACAATTCTCCCATATCCAGCACAGAGTTCGACTAGGCACAAAACCAACATAGAAACAGTAGGAAAAATTAGCTTTCAACCACATTATTATTTGCAAATGTACAAGAGTTGTAATGACTGAAGTAATGGTTCAGTTCGACTAATCAAGAGCAGTAAATGGTCCAAATCACACAACTAGGCTAGCAATCATGAGAAGAAATCCACATAAGCCAGAATAGAGTAAAGAGGAAAACAGAGTCCACTAGCATAGATATTCATTTGGTTTAACATTGCACCTAACCAAGATCGTCCAAAAAATGGTTGGAGAAGATCATTTACCTTTGAGCCCAGTCAAAACTTCACTCAAACACAGATCACAGGAGATAGGAGATGAACATGCTGAACCATGAGCAGATCAGAGATAGAGTGAGTAGATTGAGGCAAGAGATGTAGATAGAGCTTATTGCCTTCTTTGACTATGGCAGGAGATCACTACCACTGGCCATAGCTTAGTGATAGCGGACGGAGGTCGATGATGCCACGAGGATTGCACAAGATGAGGATCATAGATTTGCACACAGATCATAGATGGCCAAAGATTATTGCCTCTGGATGTAGATTGGGGACAACGAACGATGACTACATTGGGGGTAGGTGGACGACAACGAAGAGACGGCATAACGAAGCCGTAGATTGGCAAGGCTGAGAGATGAGAGCCAACTGAAGACAAATGAGAGAAATGAGATATCAGAAATGAGACATCAGAAAAATGAGTGAGAGAGCATGTGAATGAAAGAAATGAGATATCAGAAAAATATGAGAGAATGTGAAGCTGAAGGTAACATAGGAAGCTGAACATCTGAAAAAAGAAATTAATGAAACAATGGTAGAAAAACATTTTGACAGCTAGTTCTCAGAGATTATGAATTAACACGCGTTTTGCCTGATTAATCGATTTTTATTTTTTGTGGTGTTTGGATAATTTTGCTCAAAAATCAATTTTGGGTTAAAAAATTGATTTTCACTACTATCCAAATGCACACGAAATTAATTAAGTTGAGCCTTCAAACTCAATACATTTTCTCTTTTAATGTAACTTACACTTGCTAAAAACAATTAAATTTGACATAAAACCAAGGTCCATATATTTTTTTCAAAAACCTTAGGCTTATTTGAGCGAGTCTGAATACATAAATTATTAAATATTATTTTGATTTATTATTTTATTTCATTTCAATTTTAATTTTTATCTTATTTTAATTTAATTTTATTAATAATTAAAAAAGAATTTGAATGTTTGGCTTAAGCCCATTTAAGTTCAAGCTTAGCTTGAATTTTTTCATACTTATTCCAATAGTCTAAATAAAGTGTAAGCTAAAGTAATGTTCTAAACTTCCAAGATATTGAGACTTTTTCGTACTTGAGCTAAATTATGGGTTCTAGCTATATTTAGAAATCTAAACTGTAATAAGATATACTCCTTTCCTTTCAAAAAATGTAAGGTATTTTTTGAGGAGTTGGATGTTTAAAAATATAAGACACTTTTAGTCTTTCGATGTGAAATCAATGCCTTTTTTTTAAATGTCTCTATTGATAATGACTTTATATTTATTATAGCATTTTAATAAGGGTAATATGAAAAGATAAAGTTAGTTTGAAAGTAGGTAAGTACTTTATTGAGAATGAGATTCGATTAAAATACGTTATATTTTTTAATGGAAGGAGTATTAATTTTTTAGTAGGTCCTTAGTTGTTATTGTCTCAGTAAAAAAATGATTCCTTAAAAAACAATTCAAAATATGATATGGATAGGGATAACAATATAGAACCGAAACCATTATGTTCATTAAAAATAATTCTTTTCAAAAATACCCTTCTTTTTTAACATTTAAATTCCATTAAAATATATAAAAAATTAATTGAAAAAAAATTAATCATTTAATCTTTATAGTTTTGCCTCAGTTGTAATTTAGTCTTTAAACTTTGACTTATTATAATTAGTTCATGAATTTTGATTCACTTGTTATTCAATCCTTCAACTTTGACTCTTATAATTCAATCCCTATAGTTTCAACTACTTAAATATTAGTCCCTGTATCTTAAAAAAATAAAATTATAAAGATTAAAATTATGTTAAAATTTATTATTAATATTTCAAATTACTAAACTTTTTAATCTTTATAAATATTATAAATATTAAAAGTTTAAAATATTTTTAATCTTCATAATTTTATTTTGGATTAAGGTGTAATTTTACCCTTAAACTATTCTCATTGTAGCAATGTTGCCCCTGCCATTAAAACGTCCATTACTGTAACTAGTGAAATTTACTTTTCATGAGTTAAGGTACAATTTTGTTTCTAATCTATTCTCAAAGGAGCAATGTTGCTCTTACCATTTAAAAATTATAAAATTAAATAAAAATAAAATTAGAATAATATTAAAATAATAAAATAAATATATATAAACTATAATTTTAAAACTTGTCAAATATAAGTGGATCTTGGTTAAATTAGATATGAGTAGACTCAAAAGTATCTGCATTTACACCTATAACTATCGACATCTTTATAAAAAAAAATCTCAAATCATATTTTATACACGTGAATTGTTCAAAAATAAAGTTGGCTTTTAGTAGGATCTAATTTTTAAATTTTTTTATTTTTAAAATTCTTTAAGCTTTTTTAATATTATATTTAAAATTGTCTAATTTTTTGAAAACACTCTGGTTCCTAATTCAACTTTTTTTTTATAGCTTAATAGTGGTGTAACTCTTGTCCAATCTAACTCAATCATGAAGAATGGGTTTTTAGTCCAAATCAAGTCGTTAGATGGCTCCGGTCGATAGCTACAGGTGTAAATGTAAATATTTTTTACTTTACTTATATTTAATTTAATCAATATCCACTTATATTTAACAAGTTATAAAATTATAATTTATAATATTCTTAATTTATGATATTTTATTGACATACTATAAATTTTTTTCTTATATTTATTTATATATACATTTAATATTATTTTTATTTAATATTATTATAATTTTATATTTATATATACATTTAATATTATTATAATTTTATTTTTATTTACTTTTATGATTTTTAAATGATGAGGGAAACATTGCTCCTTTGAGAATAATTTAAGGATAAAATTGCATTTTAACTCATGAAAAGTGGGTCCTATTAGCTACGGTAATAGACATTTTAATGGTGGGGGCATCATTGCTCTGATTTGATTGGTTTAGGGGCAATATTGCTACGATGAATAGTTTAAGAGTAATATTGCTCTTCTAAAAATAGTTTAAGGGCAAAATTACACATTAACCCTTTTATTTTTTAAAATATAGGAATTAATATTTAAGTAGTTGAGATTGTAGAAATTGAAGTACAAGTAGCAAAGTTCAGGGACTAAGATATATTAGAGTTAAAATCATAATGATTGAGTTAAAATGAGTTAAAGTTTAAGGATTGGGTTACAATTGAGTTAAAAGTACAAGATTAAATGATTAATTTTTTTAAGTTAATTTAATGAAGCCACCCAACCTTTTGCTGAGTTGAGCTACTACGGACTTATGAATAGTAAGATGCTTTACAATCTCTTGGCCAAAAAAAAATTTTGCTTTACAAATTTTGTAGTGATGCTGAAAATTCATAGAGACTACATAATTGTCCAAAAAAAAAAAAACCCTTTTGGCATTAAATTATTAAATTAATCGAAATCTCATCAAGCTTAAAAATTGTCAAGCCATGACTAGTCAGTCCCCAAGGGACAAGCAAAATTGTCAAGACAAATCAGATTGATTAAAGGAAAAAACGAATTAAAAAAAAAAAACACTACATACAAGAGATACTACTTGTCCACATAAGACAGCTCCTAAGCAGAGATATTAATGTCATAAACATTGTTTAATTTGTACTTCGGAGCCTTTATAGGATGTATTAGAAACATTTGGCACAACCTCATCTACTTTGGCTTGGTTTGGATGGAGGAAAAGGTGGGAAGAAAATATGAATGAGAGAAAATTAGGAAAAGTTGCAAAAAATAGTAAACTTACTATTTTTATAAATTTTTGCTCCTAGTTTTCGTTCCTTCTAATTTTTCCTCCACATCCAAGCAAAGTGATGAAAGATTATGGCCAGGCTCTTGATGAATGATGCAATAGTATCAATGAAAGTTCTCATAAAAAACTTGATCCGTAAATTATATGTGCCCCATATCAATCACCTTTTGAGAATTTGACTATAGGACGCTGTCCTTCATATGACCATTCTACCTTATAGTGGGACAAGAAGTCAAAGAGTTCAACATTGTTAAGCACAATAGCAATACTTGACTCTTTTCATCAAATATTATTACAATTCTTAATGCAATGAATCATGAAGCTCTAATGCGAGCAATAAAATCATGGGAAAATATCACTATTTGAAATATAAAAGATACAATAACTTCATTCATAATATAAAAATTTGAATCAACCCACCTAATTGAATTAATAAACTGTTAAACTAGTTTAATAAAATGATTTGTTTATCATTAATTATAGTTTTTATCATTAACACTTAAAACAGTGTCTTGATTGGTTTAATAATCAGTTCGATTTTCAATACCTTACTTCACTCAAATGAAAACTTAACTTTTGGCATTGCAGAAGTTATAACTTGAGGAATGGATTCAGTAGCATTATCAATTCCCAAACTTGTCACTTTTGCATCTAGGTACTTCTATAAGTGTGCGGCCCTTCTTCTAGCAAGCAATCTACTCTCCACAATAAAATGGGAAAATGAATATCACTACAAAGGAAAGTGCAAAGTAATGCAATATCAAATACTAATAAAAACATACTCAAAATTTGAGGAGAGGAACAAGGAAAAATTGTCCATCGCATCATCTTACTTGGGCTAAACAAGGAATAAAGATGGTGAATATTACCTTTGTTGCCTTCCTTTATAGCTCTTTCTCAAGGGAGGTAGGATAAATAAATTTTCACATTCAAACGCTTCATTCTATGCATGTATTATAGTAAAACATCTTATTTCCACTATTTTCTGCTCTACAACAATCAATTACAGCTTTATTCAAATATAACATGTAAGGAGTAATATATACTCCTTCCATTCAAAAACATAAATCGTTTTCAATTGAATTACACCCCTAATAAATTAGTTAGTTATCTTTAAACTAGCTATCTTTCTATGTTTGTCCTTATTTAATAAAGTGTCTCATTTAAAAATAAAAAATTGAGTAACTTTTTTATTAAGGGTATTTTTGAAAAAAAATATATTAATTACACATTAAAAATTAAAAATGCCTTATATTTTGTGTTAATGGGGGACCTAATAAAAGCAAGTTGACTTTAACCCATTTCAATAAAGAGTGCGTTCTCATGTTTAAATCCCCTATGAGATCATTAGTCACAACAACTTCAGTCCCATGTGAATTACACCCCTAATAAATTAGTTAGTTATTTTAAACTAGTTATCTTTCTATGTTTGTCCTTATTTAATAAAGTGTCTCATTTAAAAATAAAAATTGAAAATTAAGGTATTTTTGAAAAAAAAATATTAATTACACATTAAAAATTAAAATGCCTTATATTTTGTGTTAATGGGGGACCTAATAAAAGCAAGTTGACTTTAACCCATTTCAATAAAGAGTGCGTTCTCAATGTTTAAATCCCCTATGAGATCATTTAAGTCACAACAACTTCAGTCCCATGTGGACTATCAAAGCATGAATTATAAGCACTTTAATGTCCAACAACATAAGGAATTTAGCAAAACATTGATTGTCAAATCAAAAAGGTCTTTAAATGAACAATCGAAGATTAAAGAAGTGAACACTTGATTTAAGTTTAAATTGTTCGAAAGCAGACAAGAGGATGCATCAATACAAAATTTCATTACCATATTTTATAGCAACACTCCAATAGCAAAAGGCATTACCTCCTCAACAAATTTCCTCCTAAACATAGACAGCGATCGCAGTGAGACTATAACAGGTGGATAACTCAATTCTCATTTTATTGAATCAATAGAAGCCATCTCTTCTTGGGTCAAAATCATTCTCTAATTCATCCATGTAGAGCCTTGTAGAAGACCATCTTATAATGAACTAAGTTAATGCCAAGTATATTATTAAGGGAAGTTCTTTTGCTTCTTTAGTATTTTCATATAGCAATAGATTAACAACACAGTAGAAACTAAATCGTCAAATAAAGATCACTCAGGAAAATCCACCTACAAAATGAAAATTGAATTAAAGATCATTGAATCGATCAAGACACTAATTTAAGGGTTAATGATCACTCATGAATCCTAGAATGCAAATTTGAATTAAATACAAAAAGTATTCATTTTTTTTCAACTGGGACAAAAATTCTTTTCATAATCAACTCCATAAGTTTGAGTATATCCTTTAGCAACAAGCTAAGCTTTATACTTGTCTAAGGATTGGAGTGAAGACCAATTTACACCTAACAAACTTCTTTTCCTCCAGTAATAAAACAAGATCCCATGTATTGTTGTTCTCAAGTGCTTCCATCTTAGTCTTAACCCAATTTTCATATGGTAATGCCTTAGATGAGGATTGTGGTATTGAAATTAGATGAAGATTAAGGAGGAAGGCTTTGTGATTGAAGACAATTTGTCATAGGAAAGAAATGAAGACATTGGGTATACGAATGTCTAGTACAATTACGAGTTTCCTTTCTCAAAAGCAATTGGTAGATTGGAATCAAGCAATTTATAATTATTTCTAGGTACATCTTGATTGGACTTGTATGGGTTGAGATGTTCTTTTCTTCTTCCAAGTGAAAATCTATAGCGGACGAGTAGATTTGAGAGTTGATGGTGCTTCCAAAGACTCATTGAGAAGAAGATCATTACCTTGATCATCACCAAGAGGGCTTTTTCTTTCAAGAGAAGTATTGCAATAAGAGTCAAAATCAAAGAAAGGAAACATTAGCTGACACCAAAAACTTCCTAGAAGGAGGATGATAACATTTGTATCTTTTTTTAGTAGAGGAATCCCCAATAAACGCACATTTAAGAGCACTAGAATTTATTGAACAAAAACATTCAATAAATTCTAGTTATGAGACCATTTGAAGCAATAAAATTAGGGGAAAAACTGAGTGAGAACATTCATAGGACCTTTTGAGCCAAGGTAGGGGGTTACAAGTCTGTTAATCATATGTATTGCAGTCAAAATAGCTTCTCCCTAATATTGTTTAGGTGCATTATTTTGAAACAATAAGGCTCATGTAACATTAGGAAGATGACTGTTCTTCTTCTCAACTATTCCGTTTTGTTGAAAAGTATTAATACAGGATGATTTATGTAAAATTCCTTGTTTTTCAAAAAAATTGGATAAAGATTAATTGAAAAAATCTTTTGTATTTTTAGACTTGAACCTTTGTGTCCTAACTACAAATTGACTTTTAATCATGTTATAAAAAGAGGGAAAAACAATGCTAGCATCATTTTTTTTTCAACAAGTAAATCCATGTTCCATGAGTATAATCATCAATAAAGGACACAAACTATATTAAGACCAAGCTTGAAAGTTGGCTCCAGTCAATCTCTAAGTTGTTAAAACACTTGGCAGCTCCCCAAAAATCCCAAATGAGGAAGACTCGTCTAATCATAAGCTTTTTTTTGACTTCAATCATGATTGGAATAGACTAGGAAGAAGGTTTCAAGTATAAGGTAGTTTGCGATGAAGAGATGGCTAGAAGTAGAGCTAGTAATTTAGGTGGGTGGCTTATTCGAGCCAAGCTCAATACATGTTGAGCTTATCTAGATCGAACTTAAAATATCTAACATATAAAAGAAATCTATATAGCTAATCCTAGCCAAACCCTTCTAGCATCTAGGTTTATCAGGTTGGCCTGAATACCTGAATTATTAAATATTATTTTATTTTTTATTTTTTTATCAAAATTTATTTTTACTTTAAAAAAGTAATATTTTCAATTTTTATCTTATTTGTATATTATTTATTAATAATAAAAAAGAAATTTAGGTATTTGGGCTAAGCCCATTTTAGTTTGGGATTGGCTCGAATTTCTTCAGGTTTATTTGAGTGGCTTGAATAAACTTGAAGTAAAAAAAATCTTCTAAACTCCCTAGCTTGGTCCTAATATTTTTTGAGTTCATTTCGATTGGCTGATTGGGCTTGGCCCAAATTACCACCTCTACTAGAAAGTAGTGGACAATGAAGAACAAAACACATGTAGTGGAGCATGAGACGGCAAACGGAGGTCAAACTCTGGTGGTTAACCGATCAGTGATTGGGTAACTTTCCTAGAGGGTGCGTGTAGACAAAGGTGTCTCCTTAAGAGGTGGGTCGGAGCATATGCAAATAAATGGCATTATTCTAGGGTTCTGTTCAAACAAAGAAGAAAGGGAATGGAGAACATGACTCTAAAAAACTAATACTCAGAGAGATGGCTCTAATACCGTATAGGAAATGGAAGAACAAATATTTCATTTTTCTCAACTATTTACAAGAGGTTACTGTGGTATTTATAAGAGTATGACAAAACAGAGTAATTAATGCTATTATAATCCCTAACTACCAACTAATATCTACTACAAGAATAAATAACATATTTACGTATTTTAACAAATACTTAAACCTAGCAAATAGAACCACCTAAACAAATTCGAAATTATTATTAAATTTAAAAAAACTAAAACTATTGCTCCTGTCTTAATATGTTTGTTAATGATCTCTCAGCAATAAGCAGCTAGTTAGTAAGTTATGATAGCCATATTTGCCTATACTTGGAAACGTTTTAGCATCTCTCTATGCTCCTCGAGTCAAAAGGCTCACTACATTATATACACATTTAGTTGACACAATCCCTATCTGATAACCAAAGTTTTTTTTTTTAATTATAAGTGCAAGCACTAATGGCCTAAGATTACAAACGGGACTGAACCGCAATCTCCCACTTACAATGAAGCTTACTTGCTACTAGGCTATAAGGTTATTGGCAAGCAACAAAAGCTTTACTCTCATGATTTTGGCTTCTGTGGACATAGGTGATGCTGGGTTCCTTTGCGTTTCGCAGAGTTGAGACCATCTAGGCATATCATTGAGTTTTGTGATCCCTATTTCCTCAACTCATAATGCTAAAAATATCATTTAAGCATCCAACCAAAGGGAAGTGCCTTTCGCTGCCAAACAAGAAAAGAAAAATCATGCTGCAATTTGCACCCAAAAAAAAAAAAAAACTGACCGGTTGTGACAGACAATGTATAAGCCACTCAAAACCCAAGTCCAATTAGAAAAATGCTACCAAATAGTTCCATTTAAAGATGCAAAAACCACAGCCTCAAAAAAAAAAAAATTGGACACCTTACAAGTACCTTTCAATTTCATATAGAATTGAATCATGTGGCCTCAACTATATGCTAGACTTATTCAAGTGATCACTCACCTTTTCCATGACCTTGAACAATTCGTAAACAATTTTGCTCTGTCAACCTTCACAATCAAATATTCATGGATTAAGGTGCAAAAATAAAAAAAAAATCTTCAATAATTGCTTCCAATATCTTGAAGTAAAAACCAATGCATGAGTATCCATTAATTTTATAAGAAAAGTCAGGCTTCCCTAATTGGTTAAGTTCTATTCTTAAAACTTAATAGTCAACATCATACTATTTTAATAGATTGGGAAAGGTTGATCTCTTTTATAATATTAATAGGCACTTATGTACTATTTTTTACTTTAAAATACCAAAAGCTCCCGGAGATTTCTTCTTGTTGGTGTTTTTGAACTTTAACCCAATATCCACATATGATCGGTAATTGGGGAACACCATTCCTATCTGTAAAATAAGACGGCAAAAGTTACTCATGTTGGTTAAATAAAATTTTATAAGATCAAAATATAAAATAACAAATCATAACAAAATTAGGTGAACTTTTTTTTTTTAGCAAATAAAGCAACTAAATATTTACTAAGAGTCTGATTAAGACAACACAGAGCCAAAAACTATGATATAGTTAAATCAACTAAATAATATTTTTTTCATTATAAAGGTATAGATTGGAATTAAATGCACGTTAACATAAACTGAATAACAACTTAGTTTTATAAACTTCTAATTGAAGGTGCAATCATGTAGTGAAAATGATTGATGCATAAAATTTTCTTCTGCCCATAACATCAATTTATCACAATCAGACTGTTTTAGAGATAAAGTCGTTTTTGTTAAAGGTTCAAGTAACATGAAATACAATATTTGCAAGAGTTTCAACATTGAGAAATAAGACTGCATCCAGTCCAAACTATGCCTACAAAAGTAGGCAAAGCATTCAGTCCATAACATTTTGAACCAAATCAAGATGCCTTCCAAACCATACATCACAAACTATACATCTTAAAGATTTTATAAAACAAACATTTCACAAAGTAGCAAGAAAAAATATGTTATAAAAAAGTTCTAGAAAAATATCAACGAAGGACCTATTGGAGAAAATTTATATCAATTAAGAACTAATAAATTTTGAAAGGGAGAATGACAAGTAAGAACCTTGTAAGAACATTAATGCCAAATTAGACATTTTAGTACTGAAATTTGGAAATGCTAATATTCAAAAATCATAATTTGACATTAATGTTTTTACAATGTCCTCATTTGTCATTCTCCCATTTTGAAATTGCACTGCAATCCCTTGGTCATATGAAATGACCAAATTGCCCCTAAAGTATAAAACAGAAAGGAAAAAAAAAAACGCCACCCCCATTTTCACCAATCTTGCTGTCAAATTACCATCGGAGCCCTTGCTAATAGTGAGGCCACTGGAACTGCTGCCACTGGTAGAGTTGTTTGCAGCCAATCAATCGTTGCCACCAACGTTGGTAAAACTTTTATTCAAGAGTAATTTTTAAAAGTAATTAAAGGAGAGTTTGATCCCATGACCTCTTAATCACCTAAAAAACTTCTTGACCACCAGGCCACCAAGCCCTAATATAATAGTGTGTTGTTAACTCCTTAACGAAACTTATTATTTTACTAATATTACTTATTAATCTGACATGAAAAATTACAAATTGAGAGTTTTTAAACATTATGTATTTTACTTGTTAAAAGTTCAAATGTGTTATTGTTAATTATGAATGGATTGTTATCAAAGCCCAAATGAATATTTATTGATAAAAGACTAGCACATGTAATTAAGCTCACCCTATCAATTTTTTAAATTAGTTGAAACCCGAAAAGAGTATTATTAATTTTGAATAAATTATTGTGAAAACCTAAATGTATACTTGTTGATGAAGTCTAACACTTGTACAATTAAATCCATCTTATTTATTTTTCCAACTTGTTAAAGCCCTAATGGATTGTTGTCAACTGTTAATGAGTTGTTGTTAAAATTCGCATAGATATTTATTGATGAAGAATTAGCACGTATAATTATGTTCATCCTATCTATTTTCTTAGTTTGTTAAAGATCAAATGGACTATTGTTAGTTTCGATTGCATTGTTATCAAAACCCGAATTAATACTGATTGATGAAAGACTAACATATAGAATTATACGAAAAAAAGTCTTTTTCACTGATTCTATAAAAATTTATATATTATATATGAAAGTATATGATATATGAAATCGATGTAGTTACCTTTTAGAAAATTATAATAGGGGTATAAAAGCCGATGCCTGATTCTTCTAAAAGTAGGAGAAAAGATAAAACTATAAAAAAGATTCCTTTTTTTAGTAACCCAAATTCAAGAATGAAGCTCATGGAATTATCATCTTTTTTTTTGGTTAACTTAAAAACCAAAAATAGAATGGATCTAAAAAAAAGGGGGAGTGCTCATCCTATCCATTTTTTGAACTTGTTAAAGCTTGATGGATTGTTGTTAATTTAGAATGAGTTATTGTTAAGATCTAAATGGATATTTATTGATGAAAAACTAACATGTATAGTTACGCCCATCCTATATATTTTTCTAACATATTAAAACTCAAATAAACTGTTATTAATTTAAAATGAGTTGTTGTTAAAATTCAAAAAAATTGTTGTTTATACACTTGTTTCATTAGACATGTACTTTTAATCATCAACATCAAGTACCCATTCGAGTTTTGGCAACAACTCATTCGAAATTAATAACAATTGACTCGGAACTTAACAAACTAGAAAAAGCAAATAGGATGGGCATAATTATACATGTTAGTTCTTCCTCAACAAGTATCTATTTTAGTTTTAAATAATTCATTCAAAGTTAACAATATATTCATGTTTTAGCAAGTTAGAAAAACAGATAAAATGTGATTAATTGTACAAGTGTTAGTTTTCCATCAACAAGTATACATTTAGGTTTTCACAACAATTCATTCAAAATTAACAACAATCTATTCAAGTTTCAACAAGTTAAAAAAAATTGATAAGATAAGCCTACTTGTATGTGCTAGTGCTTTATCAACAAGTGTCTATTCGAGTTTTGACAATAATCTATTTACAATTAATAACAATACAAATGAACTTTTAGGGTTTGATGGTTTGAGGGGAGGGAACAGGAGGGAAGGGTTTTTAATGGAGGGGAGGAGTGGTTTTAATGTTATCTTGTTTGCTTCAAAAGGGGAGGGGAGGAAAAATAATACTATGTAGACAACTTTACCCTTATATTATTAAAATTGTTTTTTCTAATAAAATATAGTTATGAATGTTTTTGACATGTAATTATAAATATATAGAGTAATTATCATTGTTAAATGGGTTAAAGGTCAAAAATGTCATTGAAGTCTACATGAAAGGTTATAAATGACCTTAAACTCAATTATAGGTCCTATATCCCTCAATCGCTAAGATTTTTAAATCTATCACCTCACCATTTGTCCAAGTAAATTTTTTCATTTTGTGGGACGCACATTTAAATTTTTTAATATTTTTATTACAAAATACTGCATAGTGGGTCCTACCAATATTTTTTATATTTTTAATTTAAAAATATTCTCTCTCCCTCTTCCACCTTCTCTCCCCTTCCCTCCCTCTCTCTTCGTCCTCTCTCTTTCTCCATCATCTGACCAAGATCTCTAGACACAATAAGGGGTTATAATGTCATGTCCACTAATACCAGCTGATGAAGATCTCATCTCCCTCATTACCTTCTCTCCTCCAAATCTACAACCTACTCCACCATGACTTAAGTTTGAACATTGCATGGAAGTCAACTGAGTTTGACAATATCGGAGAGGGCATAGCTTCAGGCAAGGCAAGGGGTGAGAAAAGATAAGAAAGACAGAGATGGAGAACGCGGTGAGTCCATGACGCAGAAGAGAGTCATTGGCTTTAGATTTATCCAGCTCTTCCACGCTATTGCCTTCATGTAATAGCTCCTCCTCTTTCACCTCCACTTGCTGACCACATGGGATAGGAAACCACCTTCTATTATAGCTTGCATAAACGATGCATGCATCCATGAAGGTGGATAGAGGAATAGTTGTTGGGCATGGGTTTGATGAGAGAGAAAGTAAGGAGAGGAGAGATAAAGGAGAGAAGGTAGGGAAGAGAGGAGACGAGTCCTTGCACTTGACCTAAGTGTAACATCCCAATTTAAATTTTAATAGTTAATTTATATTAATAAAAATTTTGAAAACTATTTAGAGGTAAATAAATTAGTAGGGGATGATTATTAAATTTAATTTAGAATATAATTAAAGTTAAGATTTTTTTTACAAAAATTATTATTATTATTATTATTATTATTATTAGGAAAGAAGAAAATAAATATGAGAGAGAGAGAGATTGATAAATTAGAAATTAAAAGGTAATGTTGACGCAGGGATGTGATTGCATATGAAAAGAAATTTGGTATATTTCTCTTTTCATTTTCTCTTCATGCAAACGAAGGGAGCGACAGTGTGTGAGTTTGCTGACGCAGGGGATGTGATTTAAAAGGTAATGTTTTTTAATAGAATATTTTAGATGTAATTTTAAGGTTTTAAGACTATGTAAATATTTTAAAATTTTTTCTTAATCATCCACTCATCCATTCTCTTTGGCTTTTGCTTTTGTAATGGTAAAAAATTTAGAGTTTGAAAAAGAAATAAATTTATAATGAATAAATGTAATTGTTGAGGTTGTTAATAGTATAATAAATATTCTAGAGCATTAATTTATTGCTAGAATTTGAATTTGGCTTATGAGTTAAACTCCAACTCTTACAAGTAGATTTTTGTTAAATATGAAAATATATGTTGATTTATTAGGTTTAGATAATTATTTGGAATGAGAAATAGATTATTATGACTATAGAATAATGATTCCAGGCTTGAGACTAAATTTGTAATTTTTGAAGATTTTTATGTGCGAATTTATGAAAAAAAAGAGAAATTTTGATAATCAAAATTAGTTTAGAAATTAATTTTAACTTATTAGTGTTTATTGATGATTAAAAGATGCGTTAGAAATTTTATGTGAGGGTAGTAACTCTAAATTTGTATTAATAATAAAATTAAGAATTATGTTATATTCTCTAATTCTATTATTAGAGTTATTTTATTAGTTTTAATTATTGAAACTAATATTTATAAATAATATATTATGTATAGATTGTGTTGTTAGTGAAAATTATGTAGAAGAAAAATTATAAGGAATAATTTATTAAAAAAGCCAAGAATTAGCCATACTTTAATTTATAATTAGTGTTACCTCCTATTATTTGTGTGATTATTGAGAAAATTTGTGAATTGTTGTTGGAAAATTATTTTTTATGTTTATGAAAAAAATTATAGAATGGTAAATATGTATTTTTAAAATGTTTTTGCAAAGTGGGATGTTATGTTGTGGTATAGTTGAAAATGAAAAAATTGTGAAGATTGTAATGTATAATTGTACAATGTCCATGTGTAATTATTTAATTTTTGTAGGAATTGTTGGGAGAGTTGTTGTTATATTTTTAAGCCACATGGTATGCCCCTATTAGAGGCCCAATAGGTGGCTTGTAAGGATTCAAAATAATCTATCTTTGGTCGGATAATTTAGTACTGAATGAGGGCTATATCTCAAATTGAATGGAAGAAATAAAGATGGTTGTTTGTCATATATTACAATTTTTTTATATTTCTTGTTAAAATTATAAGATTGTTGCTTCCCTACTTAGCAAACACATATTTTACAATTTGTATACATTATCATGAATTGGCATTAGTTATTGGGATTTGTTAGTCTCATTATGTAATTAACAATTTTCAAGAGAAGAGTCATTAGTGGTGTAGATCCATGTCTCTTTTGGGTATTTTTGATTTATAATTTTTAATGTGTTATATTACTAATGCTAGGGCTTTTTGTTTATTGACAATTATATAAATGTAATGATGCAATCATAACTTTCAAAGTGTTTTTGCTTTTGATACACTTTGAATGACTGTAACCTTAATATCTCATTTATTTTGAATAGTTTGAAATGGCATAATTATTGGGCTATATAATTGACTTGTTTTGAAAATTAATTGAGTTATCTATTTTAATTATTGGTTTATAGTTTGTACTTGTTAGGAATATAAGGTTAAAAAATGTAATTTTGGCTTAATGGCATGTGGAATGTTAAAATTTATTTAAGGTGTTGAATTGCACAAACCTAAACAAATTATTAAATGTTTTCACATTGAATTTATTGATATAAAATGTGTTGGATGACTGCAATCCAATTATTGTCGTAGATGTGTATTAGTAGAATTAAAAATTATTTTGTGTTATTTGGCAAAGTTGATAGGTGGTGTTAAGAGTTTAAAATGTTCAACTATTTTTTTTTTCCTATTTTATTGTGTTTATTATATTTTTAATTTTAAAGGGATCTTTTAGGCCTTTCATAGTTATTTTATTTTTTTTAACTGCTTGAAATTTCAAATTTTAGAAATGACAATTAAAGAAGTTTAAACTTTACTTACTATGATAGTACTTATTTATCTATCTTAACCTTTTCTATCATGATAGTTATTTTAAAAAGTAAAATATTTATGTTTTCCTACCATGGTAATATTTTAAGTTATAAAATTATTTTAATATATATATATATATATATATGATTATTTGATTTCTGTTTATTATGGTAGATACTTTTCTATCATATTTAAATTAATTATTTTAAAAAAAATTTTAAAATGTTACACCAAGTCTAGCACCTTCCCACGAAAATGGAGGCAACAGTGCAAGCCATAAAGTTGGACGGAGATGGTGAATTTTGGAGGTAGTTGCCAACAAAGATGACTCTGGCAACACTCTGTAAAGAGCTTAGGCACCCATTTGGAGTCGTAGGAAGGGTTGCTGAAGCGGACGAATAACCTGTGGAAGTGTGGGGAGCCTGACGAGCCAACTGACGGTGATGAGGAATGTGATGGGCGAGTAGGCGACAACACGTGTGGGGCGGATGGAGAGCGCGATATTGTTTGTGAGATTTGTGCGAGAAAAGGTGAAAAAAGTGCCTTACTTTAGCTTCCACAAGAGCATGGAGAAGATACATGAAGAAGATAGGACGCCAAGGGATATTGGATGGGAAAGAGAGAGAGAAGGAGGAGAAAGGGAGGGTGACTGGGAGAGTATGGAGAAGAGAGGTAAAACGATAATAAAAAATTATGAAGTGGATTCCACTAATAGATAATTAACCTGAGGGGCACAAAAAAATAAAATTCTAAAGTTAAGGAACTTAAATGATCCATAATTGAATTTAAAATTATTGTACACTTTAAAAACATTTTTAACCATTGACCCATGTTAAATATACTAAACAAAATCTATCATTACTGAATTTGGTTAAAAAAATGAAGAATGGCAATTAAAATAAGGGTATATTAGTTATTGTATAACAAAAATATACTTCTCCCCTACCAAGGGGAGGGCAGGGTTTAAAAATTCTTTCCTTTCCTCTTCTCCATTTTCGCAAACCAAATAAAGGGAGGGGAGCAAAATCCCTCTCCTTCCTTCCCTCCCCTCATTTCCAACTAAACAAACCTTTGACAAGTAAAATGGATAATGTTTTAAAGCTCTTGATTTGCAATTCATATTATATTAATAAGTAACATTAATAAAATAACAAGTACCATTTAAGAATTAACAATACATCATTATGTTATAATATGAAAGTTGTTAAAAACATAGTTTACTATTATTATTATTAGTATTGTTATTATTGTTATTATTATTATTATTATTTTGCCATGTATAATTGAAATTTGGTGGCCTAGTGGCCACTAAAACTTTTTAGGTGGTTAGGAAGTTATGAGATCAAACCCTCTCTTGGCTATCTTTAATAATTATTTTGAATAAAAGTGTTATTGGTGTTGGAGCTTCAATGATTGGCCACCAACGAGCCTGCTTGTGGCAGGGGCTCCAACAACAATTTGGCAACCGAAGTTGATGATAGTAGAGGGTGGTTTTTTATTTATTTTATGCTTTATCAGTAATTTTGTCATTTCAAGTACAAAATTAATGTTATTTAAGGACCAAGGGACTATAGTGCAATTTCAAAACTTATTGATTCTTAACTGATATAAATTTCCTCCAACAGTCCTTGGCTGATATTTTCTTTTTCAAATGAAAGGAGATTGAGATGAAACATAAGAAAATAAAAATGGACAAACCATGAATATATATGGTTTACATATAGAGCTGGTAATTTAAGTCAAATCCCATAAGCTACCTTGGACCCCCCCAAAAAATTTAGCAATGGGCCCAAAAAAATTTTTAATGTTCGAGCCAAGCCTGATCGGGTTCAAGCTTGGCCTGAGTACCCATATACAAAAATATTGTTAAAAAATTATAATAAATATTGATTAGTTATTTAGTTTTATGTCATTTTATACTAAAATACCATATATTTGAGTGTATTACTATAGTTAATTTTTTTAAAAAATTAAAAATATTTATATTTTCATATTTGTATCATCTTTAATCAATAAAATATCTTAAAATAATATTTAAAATATATTTTATATTGATTTTTATATTTTAAAAAAAATTTGAGTCCTACACATCATTTGAATATCCAAAAAATATATATTTTATATTTTTATAAAATAAGATAATTAATTTTAAAGTAAAAATTAAATTAAAAATAATTTTAAAAATAAAATTCGGACACTATGAATTCTTGGCTCTACTACTTGATAAACATAATAAATAGAAAAATATTTTTGAATAATTATTTACTTATCGTCCACACAGGCTTGGTTAAAAATTAAAAATAAATTAGAGTAAATAATCTTTATATATAGAGGTTAAATAATACAAAAAGTTAAAGAAAAATGATTTTAAAAAATAGTATTTTATTCATAATTAAATTATTTTTGATACAATATAATGATGACTATTTTTTTTATATTCTTAAAATAAAAGTACAGTCATCTAAAAGTTATTAAAAACTTTGAACTAATCAGAGTAATAATTATAAGTTTAATGGTCTACTTGTGATTGAATTGAGATCAACTTGTTCATAATTAAAATAATATAATTTAATTAAAATATATTAAATATTTATATATGATCATGATAAAAGTAATATTTAAACAATTAAGATATTAATTTACAAGTAAAGGAAATATCATGAACAAATTATACATAATACAACAAAACAGTAATAAAGTTACTTAAATATAAAGTTGATAAATTATTATTTTTATTTTTTAAAAGTAAAAATAATATTTTGTGTTTAACAAAATTATTTATGAATTAAAATTAGTTTAAAAAATAAAGAAATAATATTTTTAAAAAGTTTTAGATATTCAGACCAACCTGAAGTCCAAGGTATTAGGGTTAAGTTTAGCTATATGATTTTTTTAAATAGGGTAAGATACTTTTAGTCCGATTAGAATAGGTCAACCCAAATTGAATTTATCCTGTTCAAATTATCAACTCTAATTATATAGAAGGAAATAAAGGTGTAAAAATAGGTATGTTAAAGCTAGAGGTGTAAAGAGAGGCACAAGTATCAGTGTCACGCATAGAAAGCAGACATTAAAGTAACTTAAAATAGCAGGTGAGAGAGAGTGAACATTTGTGTAGGCTACACAATAGCAAATAATGTTAATGAACATATTTCTTCTATGCTAGAAAGGCATCTTAATTTATTTCAAACTACACTCCTTTGGGCCATTGACATATGCAACTCTCAAATCAAAGGCCTTCCATCTATGGCTCCATACTTCTATGCATCAAAATGGATGAAATAAAGAAATTCATACAAGCAAAGAGAAAATATTTTCAATTAAATACAACAGAAGCCCTGCCTCTGTTATTCTATCCATTACATTCCCTTCAATAAATCAGAGAGAGATCAAATAGCAGGGCACAATCTCACTTAATCGTCTTTAATCACCTTCAATTAGTCCACATTCATTCCATATGAACTCGGGCAACATTAACTCATTATATCTAATTTTTCAAAAACAGTGAAAGTAAAAATCGATCACTAAAAGCTTGTAGATCACTTGACTTCATATATTTGTCTTGGGGCTATAAATGTAATTCCAAGAGCTAAAAGAAAATCATCATATTAAAAACATCTATATAAATCTCTGAAATATATCCCTCAGCTATTGAAAAAATATATTCAATAAATAAATAGAACCCTTATATTAAGCTCAGATGCAACCAAGAATAACTTCATAAAAATCAACATAAAGTTGATCAATTACGATTCCAGAATAGGAGTGATCCAGATTATTCAAAGCAAGGTATCTATCCAATTTATTTTCAATTTTCATTCATAATTCAAATATTCTATGATCCATCTAAACAGTTTTTTTTTTTGGGCACAAACTGAAATTCATTCATTCACTAGGAAAGAAACAAAACAAATAAAATAGTCAAAAGTAAAAGAAATAAAGGCTTATCTCACATCATTCACCTCCTTTAGTCAAGAAGGTAGGAAATGATCAAAGATACAAAAATCAGAATTGAAGACATAGATTTCACAACCAAGCTACTAGCAATACTATTAGCTTCTCTATAAACAAAATCAATAGATACATTCCAATTCCTACATAAAAGACTAGCACCTTCCAAAATCTCATTTCTGCACTTGCTCTCTTTCTCGTTAAGGGAACCGAGCAAATGGCTATCCATTACAGCTTTAATCATACACTCAGTATCAATCCTTTTCACAGTATCATTAGAATCAAACATATTAAAGCAGTAGGTAATCCATAAATTCCAACAAATGGGGCCAAAAAATAACATCCCAAGGAACCTTAATGGAGGCACTCCTACTTAAATCTGCCTGCAGGTTCAATTTAACCTTCTCATAGTCTATGTTGGTGAACTCATCCCATTTTTCAGGCTTAACAATCTGTCTCCAGCTATCTATGGCTGTTAACCTCTAAAGTTCATGTTATTTCATCACATTTTCCTTAGATTCTAATCCGTTTTAGTTCAATTGTATATGTTTTTATTGCCCAAATTAGGAAAATGTGCATTTTGTTTTGGGCTTGTGTTCTTGGCTTTAATTTGATATTTTTCGCCTAATTTCATGTTATTTTGATTAGAAGCATTTCTGGAGCTTTGTGGATGTTTTGGAAGGCTTTTGGATGAAGAAATCAAGAGCAAAATGAATGATTTTTGTTAGCTGTAAAAACAGTGCAAAACTGCCAAAGTCGTCTCAAAGTCGTGACTTTCGTTCGCGACTTTCGTCGCTGTCAGAAAAACGCTGCATTTCATTTATCAGAAATTAGTTGGCTAGGACACATAAGCTGAGAGCTCGACCCAGAACGCATTCTTCAGACTTTTGACACTTTTGGAGCTTGGTTGTGCTAGGGTTTGGGCATTGGAAGAGTTGGGATCAAGAGATTGAAGCTTTGAAGACATTTGGAGCTCATTTTCTTTGGTTTTTCTATTCCTCTTCCCTTTCCTCTCTTGTAATCTGAAATGGGTCCACTTATTTTGTATATTTGTAGCTTGTGGATGATTATGAGTAGCTAAACCCTTTGTTCTAGGATTATTTGGAACCCTTGTATGGATTAACACCATATTTCTCCTCTCTTTTTGTGATTAATGATATATATGTGTTTATTTTACTCTTTCCTTAATGCTTCTACTTGATTGGCCACCATTTAGATGTTGGGTTCACTTAATTGATGCTTGAGAGGGCTAGGTTGAGTGTAGAACTTGGGTAAAATTGTGTAAGAACTTGATATTTGCATGTTGAATGGATGGTTTTGCTAGTAAGATAGAGATATACTTGCTAGCCTTGCATAGCCACATTAGGGTTGGTGTTTAAAATTGAGTTTTATTAATTGTAACAAGAGATTGGGCAATTAATTTAACTAAACACTTGTTCATGACTTGAGAGAGCTTGTCCAAGTATTTTTAGAACCCTAGGTTAGCACTTATTTTCATTAAAAGCATTTATGAGAGGAGGTAATTTTGGTGTTATGAAATGCAAGGGGGACAATTAATCCTAGGTCCTAAATTGTGTTGGAAGTTTGTGAATCACTCACTTTTCTTTATTTTCTAGTGTTAGTTTCATTTGAAAAATCATTTTCACCTAACTTTTTGTAGCTCAACTTGATCAAATTTACTTAGTCTTTTGCTTGATCATTGTTTTTGAACAAATCCTCGAGGGAACGATACTTTACTTTCATTATATTACTTGCTACGACCCGTGCACTTGCGGTGAGCAACAAGTTTTTGGCGCCGTTGCCGGGATTTGCTTTTGAAAATATTTTGATCAACCTTAGACTAGTAATATTAGATTTCGCTTGAGCTTTGTAGATATTAGTTCTAGATTTTTATTTTGTCTTTGTTCAGTGCTTTTGTTTTAGTTTGATACTTCTTGGGTTGTTTCTTCTTCAGGTACCCATTTGGCATATGCAAGTCATAGGCCCAGAAGGATTGGAAGTGATACTTGAAGGATTGACAATCTTTGAAGAAACCGAGTCTCCTAATTCTGAAAGAACTCCTGAATCGGTAAACATGGCAGAAGACCAGTATGACACCGCCTCAGTCAATGACTTTGCTAACCGGAATCTGAGGGGTACTCAATCTTGTATTCGAATGCCAGAGTTTCAAGCACATACTTTTGAGATCAAGCCCGCCATGATCACAATGCTTCAAATGAATGGTGTGTTTCATGGTCTATTCAATGAAGATGCTAACAAGCACTTGATGTCTTTTGTGGAAGTATGTGATTCTTTCAGACAAAATGGGGTGCCTAAAGATGTCTTGCGCTTGCGGTTATTTCCAATTTCTCTACAAGACAAGGCTAAAGAATGGTTCAACAATCTTCCCGAAGGTTCTATTGGTTCATGGGAGGATCTTGAGAACAAGTTTAGAGCCTGATTCTTCTCTGATGATAAAACAGTGGAAGCAAGAGATGATTTCTTAGCTTTAAGCAATATCCAGAGGAACATCTCTATGCAGCTTGGGAGAGATACAAGATGTTGATGAAGAAATGCCCTAATCATGGAGTGGACAAATGGGTAGTGATTCAGATTTTCTGTAATCGTCTGAATCCATCTTCGAAGGCCATGGTTGATTCTATCACAAATGGGGGATATCGGAA
Source organism: Prosopis cineraria (assembly GCF_029017545.1). NCBI lineage: Eukaryota > Viridiplantae > Streptophyta > Magnoliopsida > Fabales > Fabaceae > Prosopis > Prosopis cineraria. The sequence goes on along the minus strand of NW_026555852.1, from coordinate 20,223 downwards.
TGTGCCTGTCAATGAAGTTTTTCGCCTCTTAGACCAATTGTCTGCGAACAACACTCAAAACACGGATAGAAGGAATACATCAATGGTGACTAGTGCTAAAGATGATTCCTCTTCCCAGATTGTATCCATCTTGAATGCAATGAACAAGCGTTTTGATGTGTTGGAATCTCAAATGCAAAGGGAAAATTCTCATAATGTGCATGCTGTCCAAGCCATTCCAACTGTGTGCAATCAATGCAATGATATGCACATGCCCGATCAATGTCCTCTTTATATGACCACTGAGTCTGTCAACTATATGGGCAAGTTTCAAAACCCTCACAACAACCCTTACTCTCAAACATACAACTCAGGATGGAGGAATCATCCTAATTTTTCATGGAGTCAAGGGAATTCTTCAAATCAACCTTCATCCTCTAATGTCAAGCCACTTCACCCTCCGGGTTTTCAAGCTCCACCAAAGCCAATGCCGGTTAAAGAAGAGGAGTCTAGAATGGAAAAGATGCTAGCACAAATCTTGAGTAATCAAGAGTCTGCAAGAGTTGAAACTAAGGCAACTCTTACTCTTCATGATACCGCAATCAAGAACCTCGAAGTGCAAATGGGGCAATTGCTTCACAAATGAATGCTATGTCAAGAAGTAATCTCCCTAGTGACACCATTCCAAATCCTAAAAGGGATGGTAAGGAGGAGTGTAAAGCAATCACTTTGAGAAGTGGGATGCAATTACCCGAAGTTCTTATGCCAAGTGCAAGTGGTGTGAGTAGTGGTGCTACTAAGGTGATTGTTGATAATGAAGTGATTAATGAAGAAATTGTGGTTGAAGAGTGTGATAACTCGAAGAATGACCAAGAAGAGAAAAAGATTGAAGATCAAGCCAAAAAGGTTGGTGATGAGAAAAAGCAACTAGAGGCCAAGCCAAAATATATGCCTCCACCACCTTTTCCTCAAAGGCTTAGGAAGCAACAAGAAGATGGCCAATTCAAAAAGTTTCTTGATATGTTCAAGCAATTGCATATCAACATTCCTTTTGTGGAAGCTTTGGAGCAAATGCCCAAATATGCTAAATTCATGAAAGATGTGCTCTCTAAAAAGAGAAGGTTCAATGAGTTTGAGACGGTTGCTCTAACCAAGAGTTGTACGGATATCATTAAGCAACTACCTCAAAAGTTGAAGGATCCCGGTAGCTTCTCAATTCCGTGTCATATTGGGAATAAATTTTTGGGTAAGGCATTATGTGATCTTGGAGCTAGTATCAATCTTATGCCTCTCTCTATTTTCAATAAATTGGAGTTGGGTGAAGCTAGACCAACAACCGTGACTTTGCAATTAGCGGATAGAAGCTTGGCTTATCCACGTGGTGTTATTGAAGATGTTCTTGTAAAAGTGGATAAATTCATTTTTCGGTTGATTTCATTGTCCTTGATTGTGAGGTGGATCGTGATATTCCTATTATCTTAGGAAGACCATTCTTGGCAACCGCTAGAACCTTGATTGATGTTGAAAAAGGTGAGCTTACTATGAGGGTGGATGATGAGCAAGTCACTTTTAACATGCACAAGTTGATGAAATCTCCCAATGATCTTGAGCAATGCTTCTTTGTTGATATGCTTGATCAAGTTGCACAAGAAGAATTCAATGAGGCAATTCCTAATGATTTTTTGAAAGCCTTGTTGCTAGGAGCTCAATTAAAGACTCAAGATGGAGAAGAGTGTATGGCTATCATGAATGCATCACCGGTTTATCCTAGAAACCGTGTCCAATTTGAATCTCTAGATTTATCTTCTCTTGGTAGACCATCTTTGAAATCCTCTATTGAAGAGCCACCATCTCTTGAGTTGAAGACATTACCTTCTCATCTTCGGTATGTCTATTTAGAAGCCAACAATACTTTGCCAGTGATTATTGCTGCGGACTTGAATGAACAACAAGAAGAGCAACTTGTGGAAGTCTTGAAAGCTCATAAGAGAGCTATTGGGTGGACTATTGCCGACATAAAGGGTATTAGCCCTTCAATTTGCATGCATAAGATTTTCCTTGAAGACAATCATAAAACTTCTGTGGAACATCAAAGAAGGTTGAATCCTATTATGAAGGAAGTTGTGAAAAAGGAGATCTTAAAATGGCTTGAGGCGGGCATTGTCTATCCTATTTCTGATAGCTCTTGGGTGAGTCCAGTTCAATGCGTTCCAAAAAAGGAGGCATGACTGTAGTGGCTAACACCCACAATGAGCTAATTCCTACTCGCACTGTCACTGGGTGGAGAGTATGCATGGATTACCGGAAGCTAAATGCGGCTACTAGGAAAGATCACTTTCCTCTTCCCTTTATCGACCAAATGCTTGACAAATTAGCTGGAAGGGAATTCTTTTGCTTCCTTGATGGGTATTCAGGCTATAACCAAATTGCCATAGCTCCAGAGGATCAAGAAAAAACGACATTTACTTGTCCTTATGGAACTTTTGCTTTCAAGCGCATGCCTTTTGGGTTATGCAATGCACCGGCCACTTTTCAAAGGTGTATGATGGCAATTTTCTCTGATATGATTGAGCAAACTATGGAAGTCTTCATGGATGACTTCACGGTTTTTGGGGATTCATATGAGAATGTTTGATCAACTTGGCCAATGTGTTGAAAAGATGTGAAGAGACCAACTTGGTCTTGAATTGGGAAAAATGCCACTTCATGGTTAAGGAGGGCATAGTTCTTGGCCATAGAGTCTCCAAAAATGGCTTGGAGGTAGATAGAGCCAAAATTTCGGTGATTGAGCAACTTCCTCCACCTACTAATGTTAAGGGTGTGAGGAGTTTTCTTGGTCATGCGGGATTTTATCGCCGCTTCATTAAAGACTTCTCCAAAATAGTCAAGCCTCTTTGCACTCTTCTTGAGAAAGATGCTGAATTTAAATTTGATGATTCATGCTTGAAAGCATTTGAAGAGTTGAAGAAAAGACTTGTGTCTGCGCCTATCATGATGGCTCCTGATTGGAGTTTGCCTTTCATTGTGATGTGTGATGCTAGTGACTTTGCTGTGGGTGCTATGCTTGGCCAAAAGAAAGAAAAAGTGCTTCACCCAATTTACTATGCTAGCAGAACACTTGATGATGCTCAAGAAAACTACACCACAACTGAGAAAGAGCTTCTTGCAGTGGTGTTTGCTTTTACCAAGTTTAGATCGTATCTTGTGGGTACTAAGGTGACAGTTTACACTGACCATTCAGCTTTGAAGTACCTATTCAGCAAGAAGGAGTCTAAAGCAAGGTTAATTCGATGGGTACTACTTCTACAAGAATTTGACTTGGAGATTATTGATAGGAAGGGTACTGAGAATCAAGTGGCGGACCATCTTTCTAGGTTGAGTACTGATGCTCAACTTAAATGTAATGTTGTTATTGATGAAGCTTTTCCTGATGAGCAACTCTTTAAGGTTGACAATATTCAAACACCGTGGTATGCGGACATTGTCAACTATCTTGTTTGTGGCATCTTGCCCTTTGATTTGAAGTTTCATCAAAAGAAGAAGTTTCTCCATGATGCTAAGTTGTATTTTTGGGAAGAACCCTATCTGTTTCGCCAATGTGCTGATCAAATGATCAGAAAGTGTGTTCCTGAGTGTGAGCAACAAGAAATTCTAAGATGTTGCCATTCTTCTGACTATGGAGGCCACTTCGGGGGTGACAAGACAGCATCTAAAATCTTGCAAAGTGGTTTCTATTGGCCCTCTTTATTCAAGGATGCATATGACTTTGTTTTAAAGTGTGATAGGTGCCAAAGGATGGGTAATATCTCTAGAAGGAACGAAATGCCACTCAACAACATGCTTGAAGTAGAATTGTTTGACGTGTGGGGCATAGACTTCATGGGACCATTTCCCATGTCTTTCAACAATCAATATATCCTTGTGGCTGTAGACTATGTCTCAAAATGGGTCGAAGCGGCGGCATTTCCCACTAATGATGCTAAAGTGGTGCTCAAGTTCTTGAAGAAGCATATTTTCACCCGCTTTGGAGCACCAAGAGCCATTGTGAGTGATGGTGGTACTCATTTTTGCAACAACCAATTTCAATCTCTCTTGAAGAAATATGGTGTCAAGCACAAGGTTGCACTTGCTTACCATCCTCAAACTAACGGCAAGCTGAGATCTTTAATCGGGAAATCAAGAAGATACTTGAGAAGACGGTAGGAGTGGCAAGAAAAGATTGGTCCACCAAACTTGACGATGCATTGTGGGCTTATCGAACGGCTTACAAAACTCCTATCGGCATGTCTCCATACCGGTTAGTTTTTGGGAAAGCATGTCATCTACCTGTAGAGCTAGAACATGGTGCTTATTGGGCTATCCAAAAGCTCAACTTTGATTTTAAAGCTGTGGGTGAAAAGAGACTTCTCCAACTAAATGAACTTGATGAATTTCGGTTAAATGCCTATGAGAATGCTAGGCAATACAAGGAGAAGACAAAGAGATGGCATGACAAGAAAATTTTATGCAAAGCATTTGAGCCAGGCCAAAAAGTACTCTTGTATAACTCTAGATTGAGATTATTTCCTGGCAAACTCAAGTCTAGATGGTCGGGACCATTCAATGTGGTCCAAGCATTCCCTCATGGTGCTATTGAGCTAGAGAGCAATGAAGGAGAAAGATTTAAAGTCAATGGACAACGAGTGAAGCATTACTGGGGTGGTGAGGTAGATCATGAAGCAATCACCTTGCCCTTATCTGATGCCTCTTGAAGAAGAGAAGAGTCAGGCTAAATGACTATAAAACAAGCGCTACTTGGGAGGCAACCCAAGCTCTAAACCTTATCTTTTGATTTTTCTTTTGTAGATTAGTTGTTTTGGTGAAGTTATGTGTGATCTTGTCTCTTTTATAGGTTAACAAGAAGATATGAGGAAGTATAAGCCTTTGGAGAAGCAAGAAATATGCCCAAAGAACAAAAGAGCACAAAAGGAAGGAAAATTTAGGGAAGTCAAGCTATTTAAGTTGTTTTTATGCTTATAAACTTGTCTTGGTAATTATTTTGAGCTTATTGAAGTAAATGCAATTTTTTGTGGTTTGATTCCCATGAAAAATGGTTCTTTTTGGGGGTTGATTGCATTTAAATTGAAGGAAATTGTGTATGGTTGATGAATGATGGTTAGAGATTGATTTTGGAGTGATTTGAGTGTTTGGAAGAGGTTTTAAGGGGTGAACAAATCAGATTTTTGAAAACAGATTGCTGCAGAATTTTTGCTGTCAAAAGTTCTGATAAGCGTCCAGAGAAGATGAAAGTCGCGACTTCGAATTTAAGCCTAATCTGAAAGTCATGACTTTGGAAAAAATTTCAAAAAAAAGTTAAAAATTTTAAAAAAAGAGAAAGAATTTTTTCCTCTTGTTTTTTTTCTCTTGCCCAAACTTTACCCTCAATGAATGCTAACCTCACTCAATCACTTTAATACAAACCTTTTCCCTCTAAATCTTTCAAGTTCTTTCCCTTGTCACTATCCATAATTCTAGCCACCTGAGCTTTGTCCACTTTCGTTCTTCTTTAGCATGAATCACATTTGTCATTCATCCTCCTCTCTACCTAAAGTTCCCAAGAGATCACATAGATTAGCTTGTCTTAATTCTAGTTCTATAGTTGTTTTGTTACCTGTGGATATTGTTGAAATACTCTTTTGTTACAGGTTATGCTTTTTGTGTCTCTCATGCAACCTTTCTATTATTGTTTGGTTATATAGTTGCATGAGAAAGGGCCCTTACTTTCCTCTTTTGACAGTGCGGACACTGTTCAATTTAAGTTTGGGGGTGAGGGTATTATTTTGATTGATTTGACATGAACTTCAATTTTGAAACTTAGCTATTTATTGTTCCTCTCTTTTAAAATTTGAACTAGATTGAGAAATTATTTGTTGAACAGAATGTGTGATCCAATGATAGAACGTTGCTTAAACTGTATGTTTTATAGGAAGTTGTGATAAATATTTTGGCATGCTTGATTTGCAGGGTTAAGGCTTGCTTTCTAATAATTTTGTGAAATTTTCTTTTGCACTTTTGAACCAGACAATGATTTGAATGCCTCTATTAGGAAATTTTGTGGCAAGTTTATATGCATTTTCTCTCTCAATTGAGAAACTCTAGAACCTATCTTGGAATCTCTTGAGGCATTTTAATCACTTTGCATGATATTAAAATATGATTTGGGCATTCTTTCAATTGCGTTTGAGCCTTTCAAGCCCACCTATTGCATCATTTCCACTTGAACCCCTTTTGAGCCTGGAATTGAAAATCTTATGTATTTTCTTTTTGAAACCTTCATTAGACCCTAGCCTCTATAATTTGAAAAACCATGAACTACCTTACTCTTGAGATAAGTGATAAAAAAAAATTTATGTGCTAGTAGGGAAGTTTGTTTTAGTTGTTCAAGGAGGTGTTGTTATTGTAAATTTGGGCGTGAGGAATGGAAATGAAGTTTGGAATTCTACTAATTGTGCTCCTAAAAAAAAAGTAAAAAAAATATATATAGAACTATACATAAAAAAAATTGCAATGAAAAAAAAAGAGAGTTTCAATATCAATAAATTTGGAGTACAAGGAATGGTATTTGGAATAAGTTTGGGGGAAAGTATTTGGCTAGCAAGAATGGAATGGTTGGCTTCTCATTGTCATTTATCTCAAGTTCTTTGAATTCCATTTATCCTTTCATTTCAATAAGCCCAAAACCTTTGGCCACGCTACAAGCTTACAAAGTCCCATTGATTTTGAATTATGTGAAGTGATCTTTTAGTGGAGAGAGAAGAAGAGTTTAGGCATATGAAGTCTTGATATTGAACTTGTTCTATGCATATTAAGTTGTTACATTTTGACTTGATATTTGCAGGAAAATCGTTCTCTGGTCTCACACACACACATTTCTAAATTGTTGGAAAGCATAATCTTAATTTGTGAATTGAGCATTCCTTTATATTTCACTGCTATCCTCTTTAACATATATTTGTAGCAACTAGTGAGGATATTTTCATGCATGCTTAGTAGATGAATAATTAATCAATCTAGTTATTTTATTACTTGTTTTACTCGAGGATAAGTAAAAATCTAAGTTTGGGGGTGTGTTAACCCTAGAAGTTCATGTTATTTCATCACATTTTCCTTAGATTCTAATCCGTTTTAGTTCAATTGTATATGTTTTTATTGCCCAAATTAGGAAAATGTGCATTTTGTTTTGGGCTTGTGTTCTTGGCTTTAATTTGATATTTTTCGCCTAATTTCATGTTATTTTGATTAGAAGCATTTCTGGAGCTTTATGGATATTTTTGGAAGGCTTTTGGATGAAGAAATCAAGAGCAAAATGAATGATTTTTGTTAGCTGTAAAAATAGTGCAAAACTGCCAAAGTCGTCTCAAAGTCGTGACTTTCGTTCGCGACTTTCGTCGCTGTCAGAAAAACGTTGCGTTTCATTTATCAGAAATTAGTTGGCTAGGACACATAAGCTGAGAGCTCGACCCAGAACACATTCTTCAGACTTTTTGACACTTTTGGAGCTTGGTTGTGCTAGGGTTTGGGCATTGGAAGAGTTGGGATCAAGAGATTGAAGCTTTGAAGACATTTGAAGCTCATTTTCTTTGGTTTTTCTATTCCTCTTCCCTTTCCTCTCTTGTAATCTGAAATGGGTCCACTTATTTTGTATATTTATAGCTTGTGGATGATTATGAGTAGCTAAACCCTTTGTTCTAGGATTATTTGGAACCCTTGTATGGATTAACACCATATTTCTCCTCTCTTTTTGTGATTAATGATATATATGTGTTTATTTTACTCTTTCCTTAATGCTTCTACTTGATTGGCCACCATTTAGATGTTGGGTTCACTTAATTGATGCTTGAGAGGGCTAGGTTGAGTGTAGAACTTGGGTAAAATTGTGTAAGAACTTGATATTTGCATGTTGAATGGATGGTTTTGCTAGTAAGATAGAGATATACTTGCTAGCCTTGCATAGCCACATTAGGGTTGATGTTTAAAATTGAGTTTTATTAATCGTAACAAGAGATTGGGCAATTAATTTAACTAAACACTTGTTCATGACTTGAGAGAGCTTGTCCAAATATTTTTAGAACCCTAGGTTAGCACTTATTTTCATTAAAAGCATTTATGAGAGGAAGTAATTTTGGTGTTATGAAATGCAAGGGGGACAATTAATCCTAGGTCCTAAATTGTGTTAGAAGTTTGTGAATCACTCACTTTTTTTTATTTTCTAGTGTTAGTTTCATTCGAAAAATCATTTTCACCTAACTTTTTGTAGCTCAACTTGATCGAATTTATTTAGTCTTTTGCTTGATCATTATTTTTGAACAAATCCTCGAGGAAATGATACTTTACTTTCATTATATTACTTGCTACGACCCGTGCACTTGCGGTGAACAACAATGGCCCTCTGAGCTTGCAGTCAAAAGAACACATGCTTGCATCAGAAATGCCTCTCTGAGCTCGGAGTTCAAAAGTATGTAATTTATTCTCAGCTAAGAGGCAAGGAAACATCTTCAATTTCTCCAGGGTGTGCAGTTTCCAAATGCTTCTTCGCAGACTATTTCTTTGATCACGTGCACCATCAAAAACAAGAGAATAGGCAAATTTATTGTTGAATAAACCATCATTCGATGGTTTCCAATAGAATTGGTCCTCTCTACTCATCTCACTCAAAGTGCTCGTGCTAATGGCCAGGCTAAAAATATTGGGAGGAAACCAGATTTCACTTTTACATTTGTGCCAACCACCCCAGGGCATTAAAAAATCCGCAACACAAGCTTCAATACTCAAAGGTTCAGAAGCAGGAAGGGCATGAAACAAAAGAGTTTCTTTCACACCAGACCAGGTCTCACACCAAAGTTTAGTTTTCATACCATTTCCAATCCATTTCCCTTGGCCTTCTTTGAACTTGTCCAAGACCTTGACAAAGCTTTTCCAATCCTCTGAAGTATTCCTTTTTTAACAAACTTTGGGTAAGTCATCTTGCCTGCAACCATATTTAGCACGCACCACTTTAACCCAAAGCTTTATTATTGGTGACCAATTGCCAGCAAAGTTTCAAGATGAAAGCTTTATTTTGACAATCCAAATCCTTCACACCTGGTCCACCTTTTTCTTTATCCTTCTTGACGTCACAGACCAAGAAACAAGATGAGCATGTCTTTCTTCTTCACTACTTCCCCATAAGAAACTCCTACTTCTTTTTCCAACGTCCTTCAGCAGCTGCATATGTAACTGCTTTACCAATACTTTAAGCCCGTAGATCCCATAACACAAAGTATATCTTTGTTTTAACCTACATTATGATTTTTGGTTGCTTTATCCAGGGCTATGACTTCTCAGTAGGATCCCAAATCACTCCTGAAGGATAATGAAAGCATCCATAGAGCACTATATCACCAGTTCACCAAAGAACACAAACCATTAATATCATTGGTTATGAACAAAATGGTTTTGCAGATCAACTATATCTCAACTTCAACCAAGACAGCGGGATTTGTGCCAACACTTTTAACTCCATGCTGCAAAGTAAATATATTTATTTACATCTATTTCCATCAAATTTAAACAAATATATAAAGTAAGAAGGAATGGGGATTTTGCTAGTACAAATGTGATCTTCTCGTGTCTGATTAATGGAGGAAGCAAAAGCTGGAGGGGTAGGAGGAAACAAACAACTCACAGTGAAACATCCTTTGGAAGGAAAGAGGGAATTGCAAGGACTTGAAGAAGCAGAAGCAGCAGAAGAGAAGGAAGATAGAAGCTTGCGCTAGGCGGTTCAAGTAGCAAAAGCTAGATTTCACAGCCATGAAAACCAGCTTCCTGAAAACTATGCTCACAATAGGATCATCGAGAATGGATAGGATGGAGTGCTAGAACTCCGCCTTCACAAACAAGGCTGCTTTTTGAATATGTATCTTTATCAAATGAAAACTCCAAGGACCCCTCATCTGGTTCACTTGGGATTGCCTGTCAATAAAGACATGTTTAGTACTTTTTATATTTTTTATCACTTAAAGACCTTTGATTTTTCATCAGTATTTTCAATTTACAACATTTGGATCCTTATCTATTATAAACTATAGTGGGTCTTCGCTTTCATTCTCCTTATAAAAATGTTATGTGATAATGATAATAAATATATAAAAAATATTTTATACCTTGTAAAAATAGTGGCTTCATGTGCCACACCATGCTCTTCTCCTTGCACCATGTAGGTTACGTTCGTCCTATTTGCTCTTCAGATTCAGGGGGCTCATTCTTTGGTATGCTTGATGGCGTATTCAAATTAAACGTAGGTGATTGACCCAGATGAGAGTTAGGTTGGGGTAATGCTGAAGGCATGTAAGGAGATGAACCGAAGAAATCAGAATGTCCCTGTGTTGGTGCTAATGTACAAGAAGAAATGGCACCTACAATTGGTGTAGAAGTGGTTGCAATAAAGGTATCAGTGGGTTCTTGTCCATTTCCAATGATGATAGTTGCCCGAGTTGACAGATAACCATCACGTCACTTCCTCGATCCATCCTCAGGGATTTGTGGACGTGGTAAATCTGGTGCAGGTAGAGCAGGCTGAGAAACCATGTTGAACCTTTGTTCCCCTAATGCAAGTAATATTTTCTACATATCTTGGCTAACACTTTCTCGAAAGTCACCAAAGGACAATGGCAGCGGGTCTTGAACACTAAGCTTACACAATTCATATGCAATATCAGCCCGAAATTAATTATAATACAATAGGTAATGACATTATCAAAAGAGGAAAGAAAATGATAGTGACAAGGGTTAAAAAGGTTACCACGAAACCCATTGCACCACTGGCTGGGTGGATCCATCATCGAGTACACCTCCAATATCGTCACATATACTCGGATGTTCGAACTAATGGCTCAAATGCCAAAGGAGCCTTAGCAATAGCATCTTGCCACCCATTCCATGCCTCAATGAAGTTTAAATGTTCTTTAAACCAATCTGTTGTGGTTCTTCCTTGTAATTGTAACGTGTGACATGCCCCTAAATTAACTGGGGCATTAGGGATTGGCTGTTGTCGACCAAATTGTCTAAGCAAACGATCAGGGTGATGCCACTCTATTATATAAAAGCATATAATTGGGACTGAAGCGAGCCAAATTTGTGATGTTGTCAAGCAATAGTTTGGAATCAATTGACGCACAATGGGAGATTCATATTGTTGCCAAATTACCTGTACCAAATCACTTTAAAGTTTTACAACAATCACCATAGTTAACAAGCCATTTATTTGAGAAATTGCCATTGTAATTAGCACACCTCATCATCCCTCATTGCATGTAGCAAAACCCTATATTGCTGCAAAGACATTGTACTCGTATGAATTGACTGTCCCATATTTTTCCATCTATGATCATAAGCAGAAACATGGTAACCAAATGATTGACTTAATAATACAATATCAAACAGGTGTCTTGTAAATTTAACATACCTAAACCCCAAAGGGGGCAAGAGAGGATAGATATCAGATTGTGGATCTGGCGGTGGAGGTCTTGGTGGTGCTAACACCGGGAAGCAATCCCATGCCCATAGATGGAGCAGTGTCAAGCATCCACCCAGGCTTAGTGGCATTGCATAGCTCTCTATACAAGTGAGCCAACAATGCAGACCCCCAACTATATCGACCAGCTAGCTTGAGATTCCTTAATAATGGAAGGTACTTTAAATAAACTCTATGACCAGACCTATCTGGCATTAGATAACCACCAATCAACCTGAGTATATATGCACAAGTAAATTGTTGAATTTGTTCCTCCTTGGCATCATTTGGAAGATGGTTGAACTGCTCAGCCAACCAACTAACAACTAATGTTTGTCCTTTAATTTATCTTCAGGTGGCCTAATTCCAAGAAGGCATTCACAAGTGTCTGCCCAATTGTAATTGGTTTGACCAGTGACAGGAATGCCCTCACATGGAAGGCCCAATTGCACAGTCACATCCTCTAAAGTTATTGTGCACTCTCCACGCGTTGTATGAAACGAATGGGTCTCAGGATGCCAACGCTCAACAAATGCTGAAACCAACGTCGGATCATACTCAAATTGGCCTATCCAGGCAGCACCATAAAAGCCAGCTTGTGTAAGATACTCAATAATCTGAATTGGTGGCTGTAGTAATCGATCAGTGTGCATGACTCATCGACATCGAAGGATTCGTGCATCCTACAATTAGATACAAATATGCATCATAATTAAGTATGCCAACCACAATGTAGGCTAATCAAATTAGTTTACATGGCCATGCCACACAGTCTGGGAGACATGTCTTGATTGTAGGTACAATAATGAGTCATCCTCTGGACCTGGATTAATAATCTCTCGTTGTTCTGCCATTGAAAGAATGTCCCTGGAACACTTAAACAATCAATGCAACCCAAGTGGCATGACCAAAATGCATTCATTCATGCTCTATTTTGCATAACAAAGGTTTCAATGCACATCAATACATTGCATGCTTCTAAAAACATTAAATGATTTTTGATATATCTTTATTGCAAAAAAATGTCAGGGTTGACCATAAGAAGACTTCTTTGTCGACAAAAGTCGCAACTTTTAGGTTGTGATCCAAATTCCTAGCCATCTATTGCTGTAAGCGAATGGATTGAGGACCATAAGAAAATTCGTCATTCGCAATATTTGCACACTGACTCTTTCCTCATTGTGTATTTCCTCCTTATCATACTGTTATATATCAATAAACATATTCAAATATTAACATTAATAATAATAATAATACAAAAAAAATCAAATAACTAAATAACAAATACATGCTAACTTATTGAATATAAACATACAAAAAAAATTTTTGGTGGAATCAAAATAATATTAAAGAAAGTATAATGAAGTACAATAATTTGAAAAAATTATAGCCGATATTAACTAAGAAAAAAGATTCAAAATCAAGAAAATAATAGAACAAAATTTTACAATAAATTATCTATATTTTAATTATAGTTATAAATGTAATTTATCCTTACAATACAATAAATGTAATTAATCTAAATTTATCCAAAATTATAATTATAGCAATATAGTATACTAAATAATTAAACAATAAAATTTTACATACCAGTCTACTTAATTTGAACAAAGGAATAAAAAATTAAATATTACTTTATCAGAAATAAAATTAAACAAATAATAAAATAAAAACAACATAACTGTAAAAAAAAAAAAATTAACATTCATTTACCAACAACAAGAAAACCTCATCTTACTCAGTGTATTCTACAATTAAACCTTTGGAAATGTTGTTAATTAAGAGTATTTAAACATTCATGTATCAAAAATAATAATTTAACAAATCAACATATTAAATATTAACAACAGGAAATTAGGACCAACATAATATCAAAATCGTAAATATATGCTTGCTTTGATTAAATGCTGACAAGACGATAGTGAGGAAGAAGGTTAAAATGTTTAAGCAAGACGAACTAAGAAGCTGCTTGCTTCAACCACTAAACGGTGAACAGAAAAAAGCTGTTTCTACTGCACGAGACGAAGAGGAGAAAGAAGATGCTTCCACCGCGAAACGTTGAGACGAAGAAATTGAAGAGGAAAGAAAGAATGTGAGGAAAAATGAACCGAGCTCGCGAACCAAAATGCGCGAGAGATTCTCGGTTTTGAACCGGACAGGTGTGTCGTCTGGACTGTGTAGGCTGCAGGCGGCGTCAGAGGGGCTAGCCTTTGCAGGCCAAGCATGTGACAGAAATTTGAAATTATGGAAATCGGTGCTGATTATTGGTAATTACAAGGGGGTTATTAATTTGATTTTTCAAATTTAATTTAATTTATACTCACATGTTTTAAAAAGTTAATTTGGTTACATTTAAAAATTACAGTGCATTTTTTTAAAATAATATTTAAAAAATATTTTTAAAATTATTGTTTATGAAAAAAATAATATAATATTACTTTTTAAATTTATTATATAAAAATATATTTAAAACTTTACACACTTTTATTCATTTTATCTTTTTAATAATAATATTAATGATGTTATCAAAAATAATTTATAAAAGAATTAGAGGAGCATCATTTTAATTTTTAACATTTCATAAAATTATTATTTAAATATTTTTTTAATAAAAAAATTAATATTATTAAATTACATTAGCTTGCAGAATGATATTGCGGCAAATAATGGCAAGAGTTTCATTGTGTTTGAGAAAAATTACAAGTATGATATATAAATAGGAGAATTTTAATTAAGAATTGTGAAAGGAAAATACTTATCAATAGATTTAAAAAAAATCTAAAAATTAAATGCAAAATTTTTGAATTAAATTGAAATAAAATGGGTGGCTAAAAAGGCTAAAATATTTGTTTGGAAAATTAATACTCTTTTTGATTATATTTATAAGCTATTTTTAATATTTTCACCAAAATAAAAAAAGATTTTAAAATTTATTAACTATGTATAAAAATTTAATAAATTTTTAATTTTATCTTTATTATATATATCCACGAACATATCTACATTGTGGCTTATAGAGGCAATTGCCCCCACAAGGTTAAAAAAAAATATACATAATAACCCAAAATCTTTCAATTGCCCTCTTTAAAAAAATTTAATTGCCCCTTGTCCTGAAAGAAAATTTTCCCTTTTCCCCTCAAAAGTTCTCTCTTATCCTCTAAAAAAATTATTTAACTCAAATATTATATATATTTTATAATTTTAAATAAATGGGGAGAGAAATAATTTTAAAAATAAATTTCTTTAATTTTAAATATTTTAAAAAATAATTAACATTTATCTTGTGTAACAAATTTGCTTCTACTATTTAATTTTTTTGGATTCGTTACTAAATATACCTACTTTAAAATAAAATACTCTAGCATTTAATAAACGTCCTTATATTTAATAGGGGCAAAATTGTAAAGAAGAACATAATAATTATTAAGATACTTTATAAATAAGGTCAAAGCAAACATTCTCTCTCAACTCATAAATAAGACTAAAGGAGTAAATATTTGATTACTATCTAACTTTATTTATTAATAACTTACTTGTACTTGTTAATTATTTAATAATACTTGTTAAATAGTTAACTAGTTAATTTTTTAATTTCATATTCTTAAGAATATTACTTGTTAATTTCATAATTTTACTTGTTAATTTATCAACAAGATTTGCTAATTACTTAACTTGACTTTTAAATCCTTTATAAGACTTGTTCATTCAATTTGATCGAAAAGCACCATCATTAATTGTTAATTTTTTTAATTCACTTATTAATTTATCAATATTAATTGTTAATTACCCAACTTTACTTGTCAATAATCATACTAATATCATTTATTAATTATCTAACTTTTATTTGTTAATTTATCAATACTAGTTGTAAATTATATTACTTGTTAATAATCATATTAACTCAATCATTTTATCTTAAATACAAATTAGTTGTTGCTAATTCTCTAACTTTACTTACAGGGCCGTGGAAGCTACAAGACAGGTGAGACAATTACCTTAGGCCTAAAAAAAGATATTAATATCCCTATTTGTAATTTATATTTATATTATTATATATTTAATTATAGATGAAAAAAATAAAAAGTATTAATTGTTCTTTTTGTTGAAAAGTTTCAATTATTTCTAGTATAACATTAATTATTGAATTAAGTTCATTATTTACATAAACAAAAGAATAGTGAAATCCATAATATACTAATTCTCACTTTTTATTTTTTTCTTTTTCTTATTCTAAAGTCTAAAATATTGATAGATATTGGTATCAAGACCTTGTATATTTTTAGACCATCAACACAACACTTTAACCCTTATTAAAATCTAGTTTATAATTTATATAATTATTATTAGTTTTTTCACTAATCATTAGTATTATTAGTCTTAATTATATCTTTTTTGATAAAAATGTATTGCCATCCCATATCAGTGTTAATATTCTATCTCAATATATAAGATGCGGTAGGCATACTTTGTCAATATTAATTTTTATTTAACTATTGAATTAATTTAGTATTTTATTAGAATCATTATATTATAAGATTATAATATATAATTTTGTAAAAAATGATGAGTGGATTTTTTTTTTAAGGGACAACACATGCTATGCTTTTTTTGACCAACATACACATGCCAGGGTTAATAAATAATTTTGCCTCAGGCCTCAAACTATTTTCATATGGCTCTATTTACTTGTTAATTTATCAATATCAATTGTCAATTATTTTTTTTATTTTGCAGAAGGGCATTTCGATCTATTCAGCCACTCATTTTATTTCAATTCAATCCAAAAATCTTATAGCAAATTTTTTAATATTTTTTGGAACCCATTCGTAAATATCTTTTTTAATCTTTTGTTGAAATTCTCCCTATGTAAATTGTGGAACTTTACACTTCCTTCTTATTCTTGATATATCCTCAGAACTAAATATAGTTAACTAAATAAAATGTATTTGGATTTAAGAGCTTATTGTATATATAATATTTTAATAATTGAGAAAAGATATAAAGAGTATATTTGTATAAAAAAATCATATTAACATGTTCAATACTCCCTCCATTTAAAAATGTAAGATATTTTTAATCGAATCTCACCATTTAATAAAGTAATTATCTATTTTCAAACTAACTGTAGATTTTTATATTTATCCTTATTAAACAATCTATAATAAATATAAAGTCATTCATTAATAGGAGCATTTTTTTTAAAAAACAATGATTACACTTCAAAAAACTAAAAATGCTTTATATTTTTAAACATTAACTCTTCAAAAAATGTTTTCTATTTTTGAACGGGGAGCGTATAAATTTTTAAACAGAAAAATGATGATCACTTTACTTATATTATTATAATTTTAGTCATAATATAATTATTATTTTTGGTTATTTAAATTATTATTTTTAAATTAAATTATCATGTACTCTGACTTCTAGTCCTGGCACCGCGGCTACATAGATTAATTGCGTAGAAAGTAAGAATCTTGACTTAGATAGGAGAAAAGCAACGTAATTTTTTTTTTAAAAAAAAGCTATATATATTAAATTAAAAATTGTAAAATAATAAAATCAATAACAAATCAACAATTAAGATTAGAAGATTTGGCTTATGTACATTAATTAATCTACATCTACATTCCATACAACCTAATTTACACGTCATCTTTTTTAGATCTAATTTGTAATGCGAAATTTTGAAGACTATCTTGATAACTAAAACATACGTTAATGATTGAAATGATAAAAGTTTTCAAGAAATTACATCTATTAAATACGTTGCCTAATTTTGATTATAACAAAGTTAGAAAAGATGTTGTGTTTAATAAAACTAATTTACTCAAAGAAATGGTAAGGTATTAAGTTCGATAGCTTAAAACCTTTAGAGCCTGTTTGATTTCAATTCCCATTTTTTATTTTTAAAAAATATTTTCTAATACAGTTTTTAAATTGTTTTTCAAAACAAAACAAAATGAAAATATATTTGATTATATTAATTTAAAAATAATTTTAGAATTAAAAATAGATTAATAGTAATGATTATAAACAGTTAATAGTGATAATTTATGATAGGAATTAATTAAAATAACTATACTTTCTCATACTTAAATGTAGTGTATTTTGAAAACAAGAAAAATAAAATGAAAACAATTTGAATTTGTTTCTATTTTTTGTTTTAAAAAGAAAAAAACAAAAACAGTTTTGAAAACAATTAAATTAAAAATACTTGTCCAAACAATTTTTTAAATTTTTTTATTTTTGGAGACAAAAAATAGTTTTCAAAAAATAAAAACAAATAGACCCTTAATTTTTCCTTTTTACCAATCTTTTGTATATTTCAAAATTTTAAAAAAAATTTCGAAATTTTTCTCTTTGCAAAACTTCAAAATGTCTGTGTCTTCCCTTGATCTTTAAGAGGATGCTATTCCTTGTGTTGTCTTTCCTATTCTTTCTAAATTTATGTTGAATGTTTTTAAATTTCTGTTCTTCTCTTACTTGATTCTTAAAAAAAATTAAAAGTTTTGTTTGATTTTTTTTTTTTGAAATTTCCGTGTCATCTGATGTAACTTCTGATTTATTTCAGGATTTCTCTGAATATTTCAAAATTTTGTACCCTATCTTTTTAAAAGATTTTTGGAATTTTGAAAGTTCTAATCTAGCTTCTGTTTGTACTCCAAAACTTTTGAAGCTTGTCCAGTGTTTTGAAATTTCTGAACTTTTTTTCTTTGCAATACTTATATTTCAAAATTTCCCTACGCTTCTAAACTTAAGACGATGTTTCGATATTCCTCTAAATATTTCAAAGTTTCTAACTTTTTCTCAATGAGCATCCACAACTTTCACAATTTTATCTAAAATTTAAAATTTTCTCTTCGAGCCAAGTTTATCAGATTAACTTCTTATTTCTATTTTTCATTGTCATAATCTTTTCAATCAATCTGAACTCATTCCTTAATTATTTATCCTAAATTATTCATTTTCATATTAACATCTTATGACCTTTGGATTATGCCTTATTAAAATTGGATTACGGCTTATTAAAATTAATCACTTTGATCCGAAAATTTCTTAAGTTTGCAAATTTTGAAATTTCCTCAAACCCTTTGAAATTTTGCTTCAACCGTCATAATGTTATAACATTTAATGCATTTTGTTTGAGTCCTAAACATATAATCCAGCTATAAAAACTTTTTTCCTTCATCTTTTCTAGGTAACTTAATATTGCCATCGAAGATAAACATTGTTTAAAGCATCCAACATTTTGATTAATGGAAAACAGGTCTCAATAGAAACGTTTATGAGTCTAACGGACACTTGACGCAAAGACACTATATAGAGAAACTCATTTATGAAGTTGGAGCAAAAAAAAAAAAAAATTAATGCCTAAGCTTTGATACTCAATTCTTTCAACTAACCTTTGCTATTGTCTTCATTGTGATTGAGCTCCATTGATTTTAAACCCACCTTTTGAGAGTTTACTGTAAAGTTGACTATTTAGTGATCTCCTCTATTTCATTCTCTTATAACAAAGAAAATTAAGTTTGAAAAACTTAAGTAGGACGTTCAATTATCTTTTATAAAAGGAGAGTGTTCCAGACTTAAAAGAGTTTGAAATATACCAAGGCTTCTAAGAACTCAAATTGATTTGGATGATATAGTGGAAAATTCCAAGATATAAGACTTGGGAACTAAATGTAGACAAGAGGTTAGTCAAACAAGAATAAAACACTCTTCATTTTTCTATCTCATCTCTTAATTAACTTTGATGATATTTACTCTATGCTTCTCTTTTTATTTAATCGATTTATTAGCAAATTTTTTAGTAGCCTAATTTACCCCTTTCTTAGGTGCATTTACAACATTGATAACTCTCTCAACTATAGGGACTAACTCTAAAAATTGTATATGATAGTTTATGGCATAAAATTATAGTATATATTTCTTTTATAAGGCCATGAATAAAAACCTTGTGAAAAGACAACTAATCATGTCATGTCATAATACGAAAGGTTCCTTTATCTAGGTAGAGGGATATACAAAATTTTATATAATTACCAAGCATGCCTAATCCCTGGTGAGCAAGTCAATTAAGCATTGATTCACTTCTCTACACATATGATTAAAAGTAATTGCCTAATCTTTTATTGTGAGATCTCTAATATCTTTAAGGTAGTAAGAATGGGTGGTTTTGGAAAAATCATGTTGAATCAAAAGAATCTAAGTAGATGTTAACTTGAGGGAGTTATTCGAATACAGGTTGAGGACTTCAAAGATGGCTATAGTTCAACTATGGTATATAAGGGTGAAAACCAAGGTACTTGGTGAATCCCTTTATCCAATTTCCTTAATAATCCCAAACAAGTTCATCACAAGAAGTAGCATCATAATTATTGATGAGACGTCAATGTTAAGCCTCACTTGGTTAGGAGGATACCATCTAGTTGTTTTCTCCCATTCTGCATAGACAAGCAGTTGAATCTTGATTTCAAGTCTTGATTATTGATGATATCTTGGACTGTAAGTGAAAGAAATGTCTCTATTTGACACATATTCTTCAAAGTATATGTTTTTGCATCTTTGTTTCTAATATTCTAGTTAACTTATGCAAAGAGTCTTTACCAAGGGACTTTTTTCATACTTTATCCTCTTGCATTGTTCTTTGCTTTCCATAATATCCAATTCTGTAAAGGAAGTGAGAAGAGGATATTTGACATTCCATAATATCC
>NW_026555851.1:0-48254 GCF_029017545.1 Prosopis cineraria | reverse complement strand
AATTTATTAAGTGTCTTATATTTTTAAATCAAGATAAGTTTAAAAAAAGTCTTATAATTTAAATTTGAAGAAGTACATACAAGGCAAAGCCTTTCCGTGAAAGTGATTAAATGAATTGAGAGTTGAATTGCCTATCCATCTTCATACCACCGCACATTGGTTTGCTTTTTCAAGCCAACCTTGGCTTAAAGCACACAATTATGTATATTATATACACGCTCCGATCCCTCCTGTTCTATAAGATAAAGAAAGAATATTTTTTTAATCCTATCTACAAGACATATCATTGATTTTTTTCATCATTAATTTCTTCATTGCATCCCATTAAATGTTAAAGAAAAAAATATATTATTAAAATAATAAGTATATTTAATAAGGGTAAAGTTAAAAGCTTATTAAAATTTTAAATAGAATTAATAAAGTTTAAGATTTTTTTTAATTTTAATTAATATATTAAAAATAACTTATAAATAGAATTGAGAAGTATATATAACTAACATCTTCTTGCTAATTGTGATGATCTTCTCAGAAATCTGAATGACTTCCTTCAATTTGCAATGAGGCTCCCTCAAAGTCTCAAACTTTGGATCTGCAGAAAACGCTCCTCATCACTTGGATGATCTGCGAAACAAAAGGTCATCAATTTCTCATACTTGAGCATTTTAAACAGAAAATCGGTACCTTCCTTTGCAATGAGATGTCATTAAAGCTCCAACTCGTTATTCAACGCACCCATTAAGTGAGAGCACCTTTGTATTTTAAAATGACGAAAGCCAACAGTCCTGCACTGATGATATTATCATCCCCGATATTCAGTACCACGCAAAACAACAAATAAGCTCGGCGAAAATTCGCCCTCTCGTATGGACATTTTTTTGTTGTTTAGCATAAGATAGAAATCTCTTGTACAGGGGAACTCATAAATCGTAATGATGATAAAATCAATCTGATTACACAAAAATAAGAGGTTGTTGCTGGTTTTTATATCATGTTTCTTTACAGTCTTTTGTGAGGCCAGAATGCAACCCTTGTTCAGGATTAGACTATAAATACTCTCTCTTGTTCGTGACTCTTCAAAGTCTATACCCATGTTGAATATATACCCTAAGTAATAATGACTATGCATGCACCTAGGATGATTTTTTACCCCCTTCAAATCAATGTGAATCTCTCATGCCGACAGAATTTGAAGTCACATATACATTCATCTAAATAGATAAATAAATAAATAAAAATCTGAGTTTAAATGGGGAGACGGGTAAGTGAAATAGATAGAGTAGAAAATAAAGGGAGTGCGTGAGAGAAGTGAGAGGTATATATAATAATTTGTGTTTTTAAATAATAATTATTAAAGATTAATCATATGCACTAATTATAACCATATTTAAAACTTGGAAGCATTTAATTAAAATATACTTATATTAATAAGTTATTTCTGAATAAAAAATTAAGATCCGCCTACATTTAATTTCGTTATTTAATTTGATAAAGGTAATATGGTGTAAAAAAAATGAATGTTTTATTATTGATTGATGATTAATTTGAACCAAAATTAAAATCCTAAAATATTGTGTGGTAAATTGCAATTTTTTTCATCTTGACAAAAAAAAAATCAAATAAAACGTAAAAAAAAAAAAAACTAATGAGGCTGATTCAAGGTGGGAGTAAAACATTGATAGATATATACACACAGGCTAATCAATCTCCTCGAGAAAAGTTACTAGAGGCAAGCAAGAATGATATATAGGTGGCCTTCTGCGTGACGAGAGAGTAATGCTCCCTGTTTAAATTGTGAGATATTTTTCATTATATTTGAAAAATTTTTACATTAACATGATACACTACAACATTCACGATGGATTCAATAAAATATAACATTTCAATAATATTAAATATAAATTAATTTTAATATTAATAATTAATACTAATTAAAAAATAAAAAAATTAAATAAATTAATAAATTCATTAAAAATTATGACATGTAAAATTTTATTTATTTAAATTAGTGTAATTTTATTAGTTAGATTATAAATGATGTAGCATATCGGATCTATATAAAAGTTTCTTATCATATTTTGCATCCTAGTAAAATTTAGAATATTTTTTTATTCTGATGAAAAGATAACATGTCTTTCTTTTTTTACTCTTAACCTCAATTACCATCTAATGAATTGACCTATAAGGAGGTCATGAAGAGTGAGAAGCATATGACGATATTTTCCGTACTATGCAAGAAACTCACATTAATAAATATTCCTTTTGAACCAAAATATGACGTATTATAACTAATTCACTTTTTTCAAAAAAAAAGTTGAAATCTTAATTTTTTTTAAAAATTATTTTTTATATCATATTCTCATTAAATACCCTATATAAAAATATTAATAATAATAATTAAAATTTTAATTTTTCATTTAAAAAAATAATAAATAAAATAGAAATATAATTAAAAAATAATTATAAAAATTACTCTTTTTGGACAAAGTAAGGCTTTTAGAAAAGTCTTATATCGTAATTTGAAGGAGCATTAAGGTACAGTAAAACTTAAAAAATAGTTTTGAAAATAATAATTGTCTTATATCATCATATATATATATACACAAATCTTGTAGCTTTAATTTGATTGGTCAAACAAATTAACTCTAATTGATTAATCGATTTAGGCTAGCTTCAGTTTGATTGGCAAAAAAAATTAACTTTCATTCATTAATAGATTTTAAACTGACGTTAATATAAAAATTTTTCTTAATTCATTAATGAGATTTAATTTATTTTTATTTTTCATGTATTTTCAGTCTACTTTCATGGGAGTATTGATTAAAAAATAATTTCATTTTTAATTTTTTTATTATTAGCATCGACTCAATTCGACTATTCTTTTCCATTTGTTGTACTTTTCTATATCTTTTCAATTTTCCTGATCAATGAGATTTACTTTATTTTTCATGTATTTTCAGTCTATTTTCATGGAATTATGATTTAAGAGCAGTTTTATTTTAAATTTTTCTAATCATTAGCATTAATTCCATCCGGCTATCATTCTCCATTCGTTATACTTTCTTATCCCTTTTTAATTTCCTTAATCAATGAGATTTAATTTTTTTCCTATTTTTATTTGTTGTACTCAATATCAACAGGGATTCCTTTGAATTCTTTCTTATATCCATATTTATAAAAATACAATTTATGTTATACTTCATAAATTAGTATCTAATTTTTTTACATAATAAAAAATAAGGAGTTATTGAGAATTCTAAAAAGTATTTTTTCTTTTTGCCAATATTCTCTAAGAACTCTAGGAATATATATTTTTTAGACATGTTTTTCACCATAGGCTCAAGAAATAAAAACAAGATGTGAACAAATGAAATATTAAGGAAAAATATAATTGAATAGAGAAATTCTTAAAAATTTAAACATCTTATATATAATGATATCAATAATATCAATGAATTTGTTTTGAATTGTTTAATCTCAATCCTGCAATGCACGAAAAACTGTATAATTTAGGATAAAGCATGTGTGCACAAGGGAGTGATTTTTATTTTAAGATTTTAATATACGGATCACCGGTTAAGTGATCCATTTGTGGCATGGGAGAGACGACGAATCGAGGAGAATGAAAGTTTCTACTTATAGAAAGCCGTAATCCATCATTCAATCTTGTACCCATGTTTCTTCAAATACTGCCACGTTGACCAACAAATTCTACTTCTGGAAAACGCCCCAGCTCCTATGCGCTTGAATTTCTCTCTCCTCGAGAGTTCTAAATTTTGGTTAATTAATGAGCACCGCAGAGTGGCTGGCGCAAAAAACAAACAGTGGCGAGAATTATCACGACAGCGACAATAATACCCAACAAAACTGTTCAACAACATCCAGCCGACTACAAAGTTAATCAAGCAATTAGTACGACTAAATTCCGTGGGACAACTTCGACTTTTCCACATTGGAAACAGAGGGTTTATACCTTAAAGATCGATTTTAGTGAATGCTGCAGGGCAGCGTGGTCTCGGCTGTCCCCGTAATCCCATTTTCTTCCCTTTTTTTTTTTTTTAAAAAAGGCAGCCTTTTTTGATCATGATGCTTTCAAAAGATTTAGCACTTGCTCCTCATGAAACTCGGCAAGGCTCCGTCTGTGACGTCTATACTTCCTAATTAAAGCATGTGAGAACTCTGAAGATTCCGTGGTTCTGCAACTAGGACGTTATTCATTTGCAATATACGCAGCAACAGAAACAATTGAAGCTAACATGTTTCAATTGTGTGTGTGTATATATATATATATATATATTTTAAATTGCAACAAGAACTAATTTATTTATTCAGCGTAAAGAAGGTGATGTTTAATCTGTTGAGCATTTGAACATCTGTAAGCACTTAGTTTTCCCTGACTACGATCTGAAGGAATTTGGTGCCAGCCATTAAATTCGTTGGTGGGGTTTGAATTGTTGATACATGGGTATGTATAATTTTTTAAACGAGAGGGTTTAGCTTTAAAAGCCGTTGGGGTTCCCCTGTGCTGCATTATGGCTGCGCGATGGACTCTTAAAACACCGATCGACTCCCCCGAGCAATGAATGAAGAAAGGCCCTCTTCCTGCACTTCGTAATTGCAATATTTACTGCAAATTTGCCTCTTACTCTATATATATTGGGATATTTTTGCCGGCCATTAATTCATTTCCTGGCCTCAATTTACGCTCTTCTTCTACCCAATACATCAATTCAATTCAATTCAATTCCATCCCCCCTCTCTTTCTCTCTCCTCTCTTTTCATCCCCTCTCTCTCCCTTAAATTAATAAAGCTTTAAATCACCCCCCTTCGTTTTCCTTTTATAAATTCAGCTCGAACCTTCTTCTCCAGCACCACCCATCACTCTCGCTGCCGCCGGAGTTTCTTATGCTTCCGGCTATCCCCTCTCCTCTCTCTGTGTTAGCTTTCCCAGAAGCTGCTTCAAGGTACAACATTAGTTTGTTTCATTATTTATATGGATCACGTGTTTTGTGGTGCAACGGAGGTCGCTGAAATAGATTTTTCTTTCTGTTTCCTTTTGTGGCTCGTGCTTTTCGTCAAAAAGGTGACGGGTCTCACAGGATCGGTGGAGAAGCAAACCATGAGTCGCAGAAACGGGAACGGCCCGAAGCTCGACTTGAAGCTGAACTTATCCCCGCCGAGGGCTGGCCGGGGACTGGAGTCGCCGAACGGATCGGCGACGTTGTCACCGATTTCGACGCCGAGCTCTTGCCTGTCGTCGGAGCTGAACCAAGAGGACGGGCAGCAGAGATACTCGCACAGCCCGGAAGCGACGTCCATGGTGCTAGTAGGCTGCCCGAGATGCCTCATGTACGTGATGCTCTCCGAGGATGACCCGAAGTGTCCAAAGTGCAAAAGCACCGTTTTGCTTGATTTCCTGCAAGACAGCAACAACCCCACCGTTAGGAGGACCTAGAGTAGGCTCTCTCTGTTTTATTTCCGCTTCTGCATTTCTCTGCTGCTAGCAGGACATCTTTGTTTTTAATCCTAGGAATCTCTTTCTGGACTTTTTGCCTTTGCCCTCTTTATTCTATATTTCCGTTGTATGATTGCTGCTACGGTCACTTCCCTCTTATCCTCTATTTTCTGCGAACAAATCCCACGAGTTTTTGACAAAGCAAGGCTTGTACAGAGGGCATGAGAGAGTTGATCGTAATATGCACTATCCTCATCTTATATAGAAAAGCTGTGGGGGGGGGGGAGCTAACTAATGGTAAAACTTGAGCATGCTACGGGTGTCTAAGAACTGAGATGTTCTTATCATATGTGGCTTCGCTTTTCATCCCCCTTAGCAGCAGACAGTGTAATAGAAATAGGGCATAGACCCTCAGATGCCCTACTTTTACCCGCTGAAATAGAAGTTGAAGCAACCTTCGCGTTCCATGCTCCCCCCCCCCCCCACGGCGGCGCGGCTTCATATGATCTCACTGTTTCATCCAACTGAGCACCCAAATCGAAGCCCATAGCTACCACGGACAGAACTAAAGAGAAAAATGATATTTAAAACGTAAAAATGATTGCGCCAGTATGTCGATCCTCCTTACTTGATCATCATAAGAAATGTTTGCGAGCTAAGGCCCAAACAAACATGCCATTTACTCACGATGCAGCTCAGTGGGTGGACCAATCTATCTGATTACCCATTACTAAAAATCTCAAGGATGGGGGCGTGGACAACAAAACTTTGTCAGTTGACTTTAGTTTTGATTCCAATAAGATGAAAATTTTAGACGGAGCAAGATAGAGTTTAAAGTTTTACTTGGATCCCGTGACACGATCCGTAATGAGGAGGTAACGAAAAGCAAATTTTGCCGATAGTAGGTAAAGAAAACTCAAAGCAAGAATTGTTGAGTCGGAACTGTAACATTAATAGGTGAATAATAATGTTAACGGTGTGTTAGATGGGAGGAGAGCAAATAGAATGGAAGTTAAATCAAAGTGTGGCAGCATGAGAAAATTTAATTTCGGGTAGGGGGAAAAAGAAGCGTAATCAAGGAGAATTAAGGATGATAGAGGGTGGGTTGGGTAGTTCCGGGCATTGAAAAAAAGACCATTCTATTAAGACCATTTAAAACACATAAATGCAAGAGTAATTGAGACAGTTGAGAATAATGAGGGACGAATTACGTCAGATGATAAATGCCGTCCTTTTTATCAATCCAAAATTTTCCCTCCCTGCTCTCGATCTAGCAGTATTTCCTTCTGTCTTTCATTTACGCTCTGATCACAATCAATCAAAATTGCTCAGCTTGGCGTTGAGCTGGCTATCCTCCAAATATTTTTACTGTGAGACACCACTGGGCTGTCCAGCATGGAGATCCATATTTTTATTGTAACAAGGATGCGTGAGTTATATTTTAGGACTGCTTTTACTCCTTGTCCTTCCTTATCAGGTATGCGTGCACCATCAATTTCTCAGCCGAGGCTCACATGTCAATGTCAGTGTATCGTAGGGCAGATGATTATGAGTTGATGCACTCCAACCTTTAAAGACGTTGAAAAATATATGAATGAAAAGCAGAACACTTGGAGTAGCGATCAAATAAATTCTCTAGGCTCACCAGTACAGATTTAATTAATATCAAGAAATTTACGGAAAAATAAAAATGAGAGCACAGCTAGTAGTCAGCAAAATTAATAAGCATGCAAAGGACGATAACATTAACCTTCGGGGGTGCTTAAAAAACAGGGGACGTTGGGGTTGGTTTAGAGAACATAACTCTGGTGCTTCCATAAATGTCGATTTGCTCAGGTACGATAGCGCTTTGGATACAACTTGGGCAAGAACACCTGCCTTGGAGGGTGGGATCATCAAGAAGATGGGGCCACGGTGTAGTCGGAGCAGAAATCTCTGGCAAGGAGCCGACCACGAGTTGGGATCGCCGGCACCTCCATTAATTAATGCTTTTAATCACTCGTCCTTCCGTCACCGTATGAAAAAAGGTGCCAACATTTGCAACATATATACTTATTTAATTGTATGTGTAGTAATGGTAAATTAAGTTCATGATGTTTTGTTTTAAATGTATGATGCATGCTTCAGAAAAAACCAAATGTTATGAAAAATGTGCAGGGCAGGTAAGTAAATGTAAGGCTTAATTGAGTCTCAACATGTGGGGCATGGACACAGGAATTAGTATATTCCCTCGTTGTTATATATAAAGTATTTTTAATTAAATCTTGCATATTAATAAAGATTTGTTATTTAATTAAACTTACATAAAAACACAATAAGTTTTCAATTTGACTCCTAATAATACCATAATTAATATCATGATGATAGTGGAGAAAATATATAATTAATGATCTATTTCATTTTTTAAAATGAGGATAAAATTATCTGATTATTCAAAAATATCTTTGGCACTCTTTATATTTAAAAACAAAATAAGTTTTTAGAAAATACT
Organism: Prosopis cineraria; assembly: GCF_029017545.1. Classification (NCBI taxonomy): domain Eukaryota; kingdom Viridiplantae; phylum Streptophyta; class Magnoliopsida; order Fabales; family Fabaceae; genus Prosopis; species Prosopis cineraria. The sequence goes on along the minus strand of NW_026555851.1, from coordinate 40,311 downwards.
TTATATATAGAGAAAGAGGGAGTATATGGTTTCAGTTGCATGAGAGGGAGATTGTGAAAGATGAAAGATGTGAGTAGGTTTTTTTTCTCTCTTTTTGTTGGGTTTTCTATATATATTTTGTAACACACCAAAATTTTTTTTTTAAATAATTTAACTCAACCATAGTTGGGTTACAGCCACTCAACACATTCTTATATCAATAATTTCAATATAAAATATTTTATAATTGGCTTCAACTCACACACTATAACATTTTAGATAAATTTTTACCTTCCACATGCCATTAGGCTAAATCATATTTGTCCATCCTTATACTCCCAACAAGTAAACTAAATCACATTTGTCCATCCTTCTACTCCCAATAAGTAAAATAAGCAATTTAGTAAATTTTCAATACAAGCCAATTATTTGACCTTATAATCATGCCATTTTAATCAATCCAAAGTAAACCTAATATTAAAATTACAGTCATCTAAATTGTACCAAAAATAGAAATAGTTTGAAAGACATGATTATATTTATATATTCATATAATTGACAATAAACAAAAAGCCCTAATATTGGCAATATAACACATTATAAATCATAAATTAAATACCCAAAAGAGACAGTGAATCTATACCACTAAGCTTCTGGGACTCCTCCACGTGTCACTTGTGGCTCTTCTCCTGAAAATTGTTAACCATATAATGAGACTCAAAAGTTCTAGTAACCAAAGTCAATTTATAATAGTGTATACAAACAGTTAAGTGTGTGCTTACTAAGTGAGAATTAAAAATAATATAATTCCAACAAATATAAGAAATATTATAACAAACACAAACAACCATCCTTATATCCCTCCATTAACCTCGAGCCGTAACCCTCACTCAGTGCTAAATTACCCGGCCAAAGGTAGATTAGGCCGAGCCCTTAAAAGCCACCTATTGAGCTCCAATAGGAGCGTACCACGTGGCACATAAATATAACAATAATAACAAGTCTCCCAACACCTCCCACAATAATTAAACAAATTCATAATAATATTGCACAATTATACAACATTACAAAATTCATAATTTTCTCAATAATCACCTAATTAACATGAAATAACACTAATCACAAATTAAAAGCATGGTTACCTTGTGGCTTTTTCAATAAATTATTCTTTAAAATTTCTCTCTCACCACAATCTTCACCAGTAATACAATCTACAAATAACATATTATTTATAAATATTAGTTTCAATTTTTGAAACTAATAAAATAATTCTAATAATAGAAAAAAATATAACATAATTCATAATCTCAATCTTAATACAAATCTATAGTTAATACTATTAAGTAAAATTTTTAACTCCTCTTTTAATTATCAATAAACATTAATAATCTAAAAATCAACTTCTAAACTAATTTCTATTATCAAAATTTTCTTTTTATTTCATAAATTCGTACCTAAAATACCCAAAAATTAAAAATTGAGTCTCTAGCTTAGAATCATAATCCTATAACCATAATAATTCATTTCTCATCCCAAATAATCATCTAAACCTCAATAAATCAACATATATTTTTAGATCTAGTTAGAATTTGATCTATAAGTCACATATTCAAATATCATCGATAAATTTATACTCTAGAACATTTATTATACTACTGACAACCTCAAAAATTATATTTATTCAACATAAATTCATCCCTCTTCTAGATTTTAAATTTTCTACCACTACAAACTCAGAAACCAAAGAAGAATGATGACTAAGAAAAAATTTTAGAATACTTACTTAGTCTTGAAAAGCTTAGAATCACACCCTAAATATTCTATTAAAAACTCTTACCGTAAAATCCAGCACCGGTGAACTTGGCTCACAGATGCTCTCTCTGCCTCAGCTCACACACGAAAGAAGGAATGAAGAAATGAAGGAACAAGTGAGTTTTTATAAAAATTCAGTGGGTCCCACACATTTTTTTATTATTTCTTCTTTTTTCTCTCTCCCCTTTTTTATATTATTATTACATACAATGATTGTTGTGGGTGGCCGAAAGCAAATTTTGTTCTTCTTCTTCTCTTTTTCTTGTTTTTTTTGCATACCTTTCCCCTTTTTTATTATAATAATAATTTAATAATATTTTTATTTATTTATCTTTTTAATTATTATTTTTTAAATTTTTTAAATTTTTTAAAATTATATCCTAAGTTAGATTTAATAATCATCTCTTACTAATTTTCTTACCTCTAAATATTATTTTTTTAAATTTCTATTAACCCAAATTAACTATTAAAATTTAAATTGGGATGTTACATATTTTCTTATGAGAGGAAGTTTTACTCAAATTATTGACAAGCATTAAATGCGAACAATTTTTCTAACAAAAATTTGAACTGGTAAGACATAAATAGTTAATCAGTTCGTTAATTGCTTGATATCGTGGACAAGGAACAGAGGTAGAGGGGTGACCTTACCAAAGGCCCATATGACTTGGGATGTTGGTTTCAATAAGCCTGATTTTGGATGCAATTAAGGGTGTTCAATTTATACTCATCCCGATTTACCCAATATTGTCCCGATTATATTGGGATGGGTGTCATTTCGGTCAAAAACAATCAGGATGAAACTTTGCATGACAAGACGGGACATAAGATAACCATTAGGACGTCCCGTCCAGTCCTGAATATTATATATATTATTTTTATTTTAAAAATATACATTAAATATATTAATATAATTTATACTTATATTAATTATAATTTTAATACTTGCAATTTTTATGTAAAAATAAATTTTTTATATTAATAATTTTAATAATATAAATTAAAGAGGGCAGTATTTTTTTATAATATATTAATTATATTAATACAATTTATTTTTATATCATTTATTTAATAAATTTTATTTATAACATATTTTTTATTTTATTTTTGAAAAAGTAATTAGTTTAGCACATTTTAACTAAAATAGAAAAATAATGATTTGATATTGTATTTGGCTTGCTTATTATTACTACTCTTAGAGCCTAAAGATGACTTATAATTGCTATCATAATGTGTAGTTATGACTAATGTAATTCAATAATTGGCTTTAAATTATTGTGATTTATGTACTTATGTTGTTTTTATTTTAAACTTAATAAATTACATGATTTAAAATTTTAATGAATGTTATTATCCAGATCTTTCTCTGACATTGTTGATTCATTGAAATGGTAGGATGTCCAAATCTCATCCTGATTTTGTGCCGATTCCTAACGAGACAGGACAACTTTCAGGATGAGACGGGATACAGGACAAAAATTTAATCCTTATCTTTTTTTGAAATGGGACACGAGATAAGGGTGTCTTAATCTAATCCCGTCCTATGAACACCCCTAGATGCAATGCTCTTCGCGAACACAAGCCATTCATAGTCCCACTAACACAATCATCATCATCATCATCATTATAGAGTCAATTATATAGGAGGAAGGTTTAGCAGTAACACTGCTCCTTATGATGCACATCACTCCAATACATATCTCACTTTATCTTCAAGTTAACGATAAAAAAACAAAATTTATAAATTTTAGGTAGTGCATACTAAATAAAAAGAAGTAAAAAAAATATATTTTGTCAAGAAAGAGAAATAAAAAACAAACCAATATCCAAGAGTTTGGTGCAACTAGCATAAAAGTTGAGCTTGGTTTAAATACTAAATACTAAGACAATCGTAATGCAAAACTAAAGGATATAAGGTTTTATTTTAGGAAATCATAATTTTTAGTCTCTATACTTTATTCAAGTTTTGCTATTAATCCTTGTACTTTTTTATTGTTGTTCCAAATCCCTATACTTTTCTCCGCTTACAATATTGATCTCTATAGTTTTAGAGGGACTTTGACATGGCATAAATAGCGTAAAAATGTTGATGTGGACTTGTTAATAACCAAAATGAAAAAAAAAAACACATAATGTTGATAACTTACTCGAGATGTAAAATCTCAATTTAAATTAATAGAAATTAAAAAGAATATTTGAAAGTAATTAAATTAATTAGAAGATGATCATTAGGGGTGACTTAATATAAAATTTTAGGTGATGTTTTGGAATAGAAAAAAAATAATTATAATTATAATTGTAATGATAATAAGAGAGAAAAGAAGAGTGAAATACAAATTATAAAAAAAAAGTAAAAACTTTAAACTTGTGGCAGAAGCATTTCTAAAAGAAATTAAAAAAAAAGGATAGACATGGAAAGGAAAGTGGTGTGGAACTCACACTTGTAAATAAATTCACCACCTATGACCCACAACTTGTCTTCCCCTGTGTATTCTCCTTCTTCTTCATTTTTTGCCTCCAGCGATGCTGCGCGAGGGAGAGGCTGAGCGATTTTTGAAGGTAATGCTCCATAATAGGATATTTTAAATGAAATTTTAAGTTTTTTAAGACTATATAAGTATTCTAAATATTCTTTTAGTCAAGCAATCTCTTTAGTTTTTAATTTTCTTTTTGATAGTGAAAAACTTAGGGTTTGGTATATTTTAAATTTATGAGTATTTCAATTGATTATTTGGTTTTTAGTAGGGCTAATGATATTAGAATACTAGTTTGTGTGGTTTAGATTTGTCCAAATTGTTGATTTGAGGGATTAAAGTTAGGTTTTAATTGAGAAAATTGTGATGTATGAATATGGTGGTGGGGTTAATTCAAATTTAATCACTTATTTTGGTTTAATGGAGATTATATTGATGATTAAATGGATTGGTTTTGAGGTTTATGATTAAGTGTTAATATTAGTGATTTTTGTAGGTATTGTAAATGCTAGAATTTTGAAATTAAGGATGATTTAGAGAAATTATTGTTATTTAATACCTCTAATAAATGAAATGAGGTTATTGAATGATATGAATGTAATTGAGATGGAGAAATTTATTTGTAGTAGTGAATAAAAATTTTTAAAGAAAATAAAGTTTAGAGAAAATTGGGATTTCTTGGTAATGATTAGGAGTCTATTTGGATTTAGAATGATTGTAAGGTGCTACAATGATGATTTGTGACATGAGACTAAATTTTTATTCATGGGATATTTTTGTACGAATTTATAGAATGAAAAAGAAGAAAATGGTGACACTAAAAAAAATAATAACAATAAATAAATTAGAGGCTAATTATAGCTTGTTAATGTTTATAATTTGTTAGAAGAAGGTTAGAATTTTGGTTTATCATACTAACCTTAGAAATGATATAAATAATAAAATTAAAAATATAAGTTATATCCTCTAACTCTAAAATTAGAGTTGTTTTATTAGTTTCAATAGTTAAAATTAATATATTATAATACTATGCCACGTGTAGATTGTTTTATTAGTGGAGATTGTGGTGAAAGAAAAGTTGTAAAGGGTAATTTATCTACAAAGTCACAAGGTAACCATGTTTTTAATTTATGATTAGTATTGCTTCATGTTAATTGGGTGATTATTGAGAAAATTATGAATTATTATTGAGAAATTACCTTGTTATATTTATGAAAAAATTGTGAAATTGTGATATGCATTTTGAAGTATTTTTGCCAAGTGGGATGTTATATTGTAATATTGTTGAAAATAAAAAAAATTGTGAAGATTGTAATATTGTATAATTGTACAATATTGTTATGAATTTATTTAATTATTATGAGAGGTATTGGGAGACTTGTTGTTGTAATTATGTGCCACGTGGTACACGCCTATTGGAGCCTAATAGGTAGCTTATAAGGGCTCTGGCTAATCTACCTTTGATCGAGTAATTTAACACCGAGTGAGGGCTACACCAAGTGAGGTCGGGTAATTTTTGCCAAGTGGTTGTTTGTTATGCATTATAATATTTCTTGTATTTTTGTTAGAATTATATGACTGTTATTTTCCCACTTAGCAAGCACACATTTAACTGTTTCTATACACTATCATAAATTGGTATTGATTACTGGGACTTTTGAGTCTTATTACGTGTTTAACAATTTTCAGGAGAAAAATCACGAGTGGTGTGTAGAGGAGTCTCTGAGGCTTAATGGTATAGATCTACTGTTTCTTTTGGGTATTTGATTTATGATTTTTCATGTGTTATATTGTTAATACTAGGGCTTTTTGTTTATTGACAATTATATGAATGCAATGATGTAATCATGCCCTTCAAACTATTTCTACTTTTGATACACTTTGGATGATTGTAACTTTGATCTTTGATTTATTTTGGATGGTTTGAAATGGTATGATTATAAGGTCAAATAATTGACTTGTTTTGAAAATTAATTAAGTTATTTATTTTAGTCATTGGTCTATGGTTTACACTTATTAGGAGTATAAGGATGAAAAATGTGATTTTTAGCCTAATGACATGTGGGAAGTAAAAATTTATTTGAAATGTTGTATTGTGCAAGTTTAAGCCAATTATAAAATGTTTTATATTGAATTTATTGATATAAAATGTGTTGAGTGACTGTAACCCAATTATGGTTATAAATGTATATTAGTTGTATAAAATTGTTTTGTATTATTTGAAAAGGGGTTTAATCTTTTCTACTGTGGTAGTTAATTTAAAAGGTGAAATATTTTATAAGGCTATGTTTTATCGTTTCTTACCATGATAGTGTTTTAAATTATAGAATTGTTTCAAAAAAAATATAGAATAAGTTGACTTCTGTTTACCATGATAGACATTATTCTATCATGGTTGAGTTAAATTATTTTCTTTAAAAACAAATTAGGGTGTTACACGAGACCTCCTAAATGAGCAGCAAAAGTTTGAAATAAAGAAAACTCGATCAAGATTGACAACCCCATGTCACTAGAAACGACTAAAGGATAATGCCAGAATAGTCAATGGTGGTGGTTGGACGAGAAAGCACTAAAGTGTGACTTGCCATCATGAACTATTGGACGAGAGTGAGCATTTTGTTGGAAGGAAGAAACAATAGTGAGCTAATATAAACCTATGCAGAAAACATTTGGTGTTGAGCAAATACCCAAAAAAATGGTATATTCACATAGAGAGAGAGAGAGAGAATATTCTACATTCAATAGAGAGAGATAGAGGCAGATGGTTTAAGATGAAAAATACCTAAAAAAGGTAAGAAATATCTAACAGGGAAAATAACTTGAGCAAATATAACCTGTGAAGAGCAAGCACAAATACAAATATAACCTATTAAGAGCCATTGCAAAATTATAAACAAGAGCAAATATAACCTGTCAAGAGTAAACGAACAAGATTTATATGATTTGAAGCAAATATAACTTGTCAAGAGCAAACAAACAAGATTGAGGAGAGAAAGGTTGCTGCTTCTTTATTAAGCAAACAAACAAAATGGAAGATATTAAATCTAATTATTGTGATCCACAATAAAGAAAAGCCTTCGTGCAAGAATTTGGTTTTAGCAGCAACTCCTTAAATGAAAGGTAAAATATGATTACTCAAACCTAACTATAACATAACCTACAAGATATTTCCATAAAACAAGAGCAAAATCACAAATAGAAACAAGGGACCATACTGGTGAGAAATATATGCCATAAAGTCATAGCATGTCTTAATAAGTTGATAATTAGTAGAATATGTTTACATTCCAAAAGTTACAACCTGTCTCAATATAGTAATTAACAGTGCATAAAATCATTCCAAATAATCATTCAAATCATATCCCTAAAAAAATTGTTTGATAGGCTATTCTCATATACAAAGCAGTACCAGAAAACCATTTAAGTCGAATCCCAGGTACAAAATATGTACCAAAAATATTCATATTTCCAAAACCACAAGTACACATCTAAAATCAAGGTTGACTTAACCTGGGAGGAGTTGCATTAGTGGACTCTTATATGCAAGATGATTTCTTTTTTGTAGTTTTGATAGGTAGCTTAGCATGCCTTTTTTTTTTGGCATGTTGCTTATTGGGATCCTTGCAAGTCCTTCAATTATGTCCATACTTCCCACAACCTAAACACTTGATGCTTGTATTTTCTCTCCCCACATTCATAGATTTGTTGCATCCTCATCTGCCCTTTTGTTCATTTCTTTTTTAGTCGACCAGGATGCTTGTGGTATACTAAGGGATCAATAAGGTCTCCATCAGCTTTCTACCACATCGTGTCTTCATTGATAGGATCTATCACAGGTGAGAAACAAGCCATAAAAGCTTAAAAACTTAAGTAATGATCCATATACTCATATAGGTCCTCTCTTTTATTACATATGCAAGCAATTACATGTCTACATCATAAGTATTAGTGAAAGTTAAAATAGATGTACAAAATAATAGCTTATATGCAAAGTTAGAATTTATGCATCACAAGTATTAGTTGCATGGAATGCCATACAATTGCCACCAATTGCAAGCACACCTTTTATTAGTTAGATTAACCTTGAACTTTTATAAGAGAAATGAAACCTTGTATCAATTTTATCCTGCATATCTAACCAACTGCTTCCTTAATTATTGCACCTCTTTGTCTAACCTTTTGTAAGGTCTTGGACACACAATTCCCTTAATATGATACTTTTTAGCCTTCACACGATTTTCAGCAAATCATGTCATGAGGTATATTTGGATCTAATCAAGCAAGTTCACAATTATAAGTTCTCTTGCCTCCAACAATCTCCTATTAAATAACTCTGAAATATTGGTTGTGATTGCATTACATTTGCAATATTCTTTAAAGTGAGACTTGATCCAACAACTAGGAGGAAATCCTATCAAATATCATAGGCTTCTTTTGAAACTACTTTCAACTCATCCATTCATTGTTTCCATTTTACTTAATATGTGGCTTTTTCAGCACAAATGATTAAGTCATGAACTATGGTGCCTCCTCCATATTTTGCCTAGATATTCGCATACAAATGACACACACAAAAGCAATGCTCAGCACCTTCAAGTAACTCGTCAAAAGTAGGAACTAGGCCTTACATATAATTTACATATTTAATTCTATAACTATGCTAAAATAAAAGTGAAAAAGGTAAGGAAAAGTAGAAAAATAAGTTTACCTTTTGCTAGTCAAATATGAAGACCTATCTTTTTTCTTACATACTTCTAATATCATCAAATAAATTCTTTAAAAACTAAGTCCAATAGTCTCTATTCTTTCCATCAGCCATTGTCCTAGCTAAAGGAAAGTATTAGTCATTAGGATCACGTGCAACAACCACAAGCAACATTCCTTCATATGAACCCTTCAAAAAACAACCATCTAAACCAATAATAGGTCTACAACCAGCCAAAAACCAAGCTTCGTAGTACTTATACACTCACTCATATATTCTCTTAAACACAAGTGGCCTATTATGTATAGTCTTTCAGCTTTCAGTCATTAAACGAAAATTTATCTCTAAGTTGCACTTCTTAACTTCATTACAATAATGTCTTAGCTTATTGTATTGCTCCTTGGAGTCACCATAGATTATTGCCTTTGCCCTTCTCCTTGCCTTGAATGCCTTCCACAAAGACATATCAACTATATAATGGTCCCTTACTGTAGCAATAATGTCAGACAATTTAATATTTTTGTTTGACTTCATGATGCCAACTATCTTTCCTAAAATTCACTCATAAGAAGCCATCTTCCTATTAATAGATGGCCCACAAATATGTTTAGACAGAAATGTCTTCAAATGATATGTCAATTATCCACCAACTTTACTACAAAGCATTAACCATATGCATTCATCATGTGCACACTTAAGTCAACACCTTACCATATCATGCTTGATAAATTGCAGTTCATATCCATTAAGTAAGGCATATTCTTTCACTATGTTCTTAAATTTACTAAGTGAAATGAACTCCATGGCTGACTTGAATTGAAATTCTTTGCACATTTCAGAAGGATTGTATTTTTCATGTTTACCTTTAGGCACCCTCTCATCCTCATCATCACAAGATAGTTTATCTTCAAAAAGCTTATTAGACTCATAATCAAATAACAAAGCCAATATCTTGTCCTTTGTAACCTCAGGTAAGTCCCATCAACTAATTGATTAGGTAGAGTTCTCACTAACTGTGAACTTCCTATAACCTCGTTTAATATATCACTAACACCAACATCAGCATATTAGTTAAAAAAATCATCATCAATGCGTTCGAAGTCACCAATATCTATATCTCACAAATCCACCTCTCCATTACCCTCCCCTTCCCTACTATTAGTCAATTCATTCTCCCAGTCCATATCATACCTTGTAGCAAATTAGAAAACTTTAATAGTCATTCTAAACAAAAAAATTCTTCATAAAAAAAGCCATAAAAAAATAAAACATGTTAAAAACAAGTATAACAGAACTATGTAATAATTGTAAAATAGAGACGAGCATAATGAAAGAACATAAACAAGTTCAATGACGATAACAAGGTAGAAGAAATAAGTATATTAGACCAGAAGCATTAATCAAGGATTAGAACTTACGAAGACTAAAGAAGAGTTAAAAAACGAATGAGTAAATAAGAGGTTCAAATGAGTAGACAAGTAAATGAACAAGTTTAATGTCGACTGAGTAAACAAGTAGAACTTACCAGCATTGACTTTTTTGGCATTGGTAAACAATCTTTTTTGGCATCCTCCAACACTCTTTTCTAATGTCGTGGGTGTGGGGTCTCTTGATTGTGTTGTTTTCTAATGCGCTAGCAAATAAGGCGATTTTGATTGCTTTTTTGGGTTTGTTGATGGCATAAGGAGGGTCTAGTCAGTTGCCAATGTAATGTGTTTTTTTTTTATTTTGGTTATTAAAAAATTCACATTAGCACATAATTATTAGTGTTAGAGTCCACATCAGCATTTTTAACACCATTTATGCCACGTCAAAGTCCCTCTAAAACTATAGGGACCAATGTTGCGAACAGAAAAAAGTATAGGGACTTAAAAAAAAAGTTCAAGAACCATTAGCAAAATTAAGAAAAGTACAGGAACTAAAAGTTATATTTTTCCTTTTATTTTTTAGGTTATAGAAAGAAGTTTCGCATTTTTGATAGGTTGGTGGCCTACAATATCCCAGCAGATATTGAAAGTATCAACCCAAAAGATGACTATTAGACTGAGATTGTTTCATTGAACCAAATCCAGACATTTAATGGCACTAGAAGACTAGCCTATAACTATTTCAATCCGGGGATTTGGATCAAGCCTCTTAGAGGTACTTAATTTTTCCTAGAAATAATATAATAATAAAACTAAAAATGGCAATTAAATGTGAACAAGTTTAAAACTTCTCCAGATTCTTCTGGTAAAATTACAAATAAGGCATGTGATTGGTGTGTATCAACCATAGTATACAAAACCCGTTCAATCGAACTAGTAAACCATTAAATTAGTATTTTAACTAGTTTAATAAAATATTTTGTTTATGATCGACTTAATCATAGTTAAACTATGATTTTGACTTTTGTGTTTTGATCATTAATTATTAAACTAGTATCTTGATTGATTTAATAATCGGTTCAGTTTTTAATACTTCGATATCAACACCACCGGTTCTCTTCAAGCAAACTATTGTCAAGCACGTGATATTATCGAATAGGAGCAGCCTTCTTGCCATTTTTCTCACATGAAATTGGTCCCTCCTTCAATGTCTGATAGCGAATAATATGACATGATCACGACATAATAGAATCAGACAATAAAAATAGACATATGGGAGAATCCGAGCACCTGTATTTAGATGTCTGCCCTTGGAAATCAAAACCAGTGGTAACAAAACCTTCTAAAAAACAAGTGTCCGATGCTTGTGGTCCTTCAAACGCCTGGCTGCCCTTACCTCATCAAACCAGCATATTGGCAACTTGAATCTTGAAATACTAAAGCGAAGCATATAGTGTGTACATAAATAGACCAGTGAAGGCCAGAACCAGAAAGGCCATTCTTCCCTGCTTCCTTCTTCATTTGTAAACCCACACAACGCTCATCTCTTTCCTTACCAAAATGGATCAAATGCAGCCAACTAAAAAAGTGCAATTTACTCAATCGCATGATTTTTTTCTCTACAAAATATTTTGCATTAAATACAATGCATCTTCTGCATCTAACATTTATGCAATCAATTACTTATATTTTTATGAACAGTAAATGTCTTAAATGAATAAAATAATTTCTTTGATATTATATAAAAAACAGTTTAATGAATTCTCATGACATCCTCACCTTTAATAATATTTCCATTTTCGAAAATAACAATATTATAAAGCTGGATCGGCTTTCAATGCCTATTACATGAACGAGCACTGTGGCTCCAATCGTTGCAATTTGCATTGAGACCTATATCATCTAAATTTTAAATTTTATTTTTTAAATAGTAAATTTATTCTCTTATAGACCAATAAATAGGTTATTTTAATTCTAAACAATTAAAAAAATTAAAATAAGAAATAAAACAATATCAAATACAAATTGCCCAGTTATATTTGACGATGAGTACCCTATATAAGCCCACTTCCTGCTTTACCTATAAAAAAAATGTTATGGAAGCATATTTTTTTAAAAATTTATCAATTAATTTTTTATTCAAAAATTAAAATCCATAAGATATCGTTTCTAATTAAAATATGATTTATTTAATTTAAAAATTATATTTAAAAGCTTATACTTTCCTTACAGTAGTAAAAGCATTTATAATATTTCAAGTAAAGAATTTAACACAATCTACTGTGATAAATATGGAAAGATTGACGACGACAAATGTAACGGGCCAAGGATCCATACGGGCTGCAGTTCGTTTCATCATCGGGAGTGTGAGATAATTCTACCCAAAAATGTACCAAAAAATAAAAAGAAAAAGAAAAAAGAAATAAATAAATAAATAAAGCATGAAATGAAAGAGTCCACTTTTTTTTTTTTTTGATAAAAAAAAAAGACATAAAGAGAGTCCACTTTATTCTGAAGCATGATACCCAAATTACCCTTCTCCCTTCCTTTATTGCCCCTTGTCTTCTGTTTTATTCCCACTTTTGCCGCCTTCTCCTCCCAGCGCGGCCTCCTATCTAAAATCCCTTCTTTTCATCAGATCCAGCGCATCAACGCGAAGAATTTTTCCCCCTTGTCATCCATGACTCTTGGCTCAGGAGGATCGAGTGTCGTGGGTGAGCTGCAGACCCATGACCTTGTTCTTCTAAGCTTTCTTTTTCTTTCCTTTTGGTTGCTAACGCTGTTTTCTTTTCTAACTTGTATTATTTCTAAAATTCTCCCACGAGTATACATATTTCTTTGTTTGATTACCTTTAAAATACTCGATGTTCCCAATTTCGAATGTTTATTCTGGTTTCTTCTTTGTTTATGGTACTTTATCTATGTTCCCCTATTTTCTTCTCGTGACCGATGATGTAAGTTGCGCGGAACTTTGATCGATTACTGCCGTTAAAGAGGGGGTTTTGTCGTCGGTGAATTTTCTTAAACCTTGGTTTCATCTATTTATGAGTGCGCTATTGCAATAGTCATCAAATATTATTCCCGTGCCTATCTGCTTCTCCCCGGAGATTAATGTACTCGGATGTCTCCCTGAAATCTTATTCCTTGTGACCGACGTTTTTATATGAAAAAAGTTTGGATCGCTTAGTTGTTTGTAGTGTGCACTGTGTCGCAATTTTTATGTTTTGTGATCATGTTCTTTTTTCTCTTTCTTAAGCATCGAATTTTGAAATTTAAGCCAGCGCAAAAGTGAGTATGTTTGAAGTGATGGACATAGAGGGAAGTGATAGTCATTCCTTGTCAAGGATTTTATGCTAATTCTATTTGCTCACGTTTCTCAAAAGCCTGCCAAGTTAGACAAACCCTCTCTATGATTGAATGCGCGAACCATGAAGAGACTCGTATTCATACAATTAAAGGAACGGAAGATCTCGTCGCCTCCTGTACATATTTTAACCTCACTTCTTACTTACGTGGGTTGCTAGTTCTTCGTTCATCAGATTATGGCATGCATTAGTCCCCAAACACTGTAAATTTGAACATGCGTAGAAGCCTTGTGAAAAGGAATGGTTGGTCCTGCTCCTGCTTGATGAGGTCGATGATCACAATGTAGTTGTAACATTTTTTAAGGAATGTCATGTGGCTCGTATATGTCTTACTTGTTCAGAGCTTCTGATCATTGACTGTGAGCATTAGGAAAGGACACCCTTATTCCCAGACTGCACATCATCATTCTTATTAAGCATCAGGGGGAGATTTTCTATTGAAATTTGGAGAAAGGATTACATGCAAGAATTCTCTATCTCTACTATTGAAACACAGCAAGGCACATCTTGTGACAAGTTTAATGTTGTTTATCTTACAATATTTGATTAGGTGACATTCTTTTGAATTTCCAAGCGTGTCTTGTTAAATTTAGTTATCCATAAATGCAGTTCCAAGGAACTTCAGATTGCTGGAGGAACTTGAACGGGGAGAAAAAGGTATTGGAGACGGTACAGTTAGCTATGGAATGGACGATGGTGATGACATATACATGCGCTCTTGGACTGGCACCATTATTGGTCCCCATAATGTAAACATTTTTTATCTCACTCACACCCCAACATTTAGTTTTCAGTGTCTGTGCGTGCAGAGTCAGTTTGTTTTATTTGAATAAGTAAAATATGCATGCAATAATTTTCATAATTCATCAGTGCTCAGAAGTTGTGCATGTGTGGACGTTACAAATTCCAAGGGGTCCTATGATTAGTAACTTCCAATTAATATCATCTGAGCATATGTTGCAAGTTTCCTTGCGCATACTTTGCACATGTGTACTGAACACACACTATGTCAGCTCTTTACTTCTGTACATGAGTGAGTGTGTGTGTGTGTGTGTTTCAAAGCATGTGATGGCTTTTATGGTTATCATTATTTGAATTTGGTTTGTATAATATTGACTGCAGACAATTATAGATTGAAGTGTTATTACAATTCTGTATTCATTATGTGATTAATAATAGGGTTATGGTAGTTCTTGCCTTCTATGTAGATTGAATTTGGCACGCATAATTCTTTCCGAGAGCCTGCAAATTTTTTGCAACTGATTGCGTAACCTCTTTGCTTTAGTTGTGAGTAATGATTGATCAACCATGAAATTTGAAAATTTGAGCTCGTATGCCCCTTGGGGATACCATAATTGTCTTAGATTTATTTGTAATCAAGAAACTGTCTCTTCTTTCTCTTTCTCTGTCAGACTGTACATGAAGGGCGGATTTATCAATTGAAGCTCTTTTGTGATAAAGATTACCCAGAGAAGCCCCCAAGTGTTCGATTTCATTCACGGATTAATATGACCTGTGTTAATCATGAAACTGGAGTGGTATTAGTTCTTAATTTTCATTAAATTCTTTCAGCTTTTATATATTTTTTGTTATACTCTGTTTACACTTGGATGCAATTGGCTTTGGCAAGATTTTTACTGTTATTTATATTAGCAATGGGAATAATTTCAGAGACCTGTGTTAGAAGAGAGTTACAATAAGTGATCTAGGTTGTTAGGATGGAAATTTATGTACTGGTAACATTCTTTTTTTTCCCCCAATACAATAAGTGATCTAGGTTGTTAGGATGGAAATTTATGTACTGATAACAATCCTTTTTTTTTTTTTAATCAGTAATGATGATTGTTTGAACAGCGTCTGGATTCACTTCTCTTATCATTGTCATTGTGTGGAATTTAATCTTTTTTCCAATTTTTATAACAAAATTGTCCATGATCCGCGCTAGATTTAACATGTGCAATTGAAACAGGTTGAACCAAAGAAGTTCGGTGTTCTTGCAAACTGGCAACGAGAGTACACCATGGAGGATATACTGACCCAGCTGAAAAAAGAAATGGCTGCTCCACAAAACCGGAAGCTTGTCCAGCCTCCAGAAGGTACCTACTTTTAGCGTCCAACGACTTGTAGGGGATATACGTATTGCATTTGTACCGTGCAATATAG
This sequence comes from Prosopis cineraria, assembly GCF_029017545.1. Lineage (NCBI taxonomy): Eukaryota > Viridiplantae > Streptophyta > Magnoliopsida > Fabales > Fabaceae > Prosopis > Prosopis cineraria. The sequence continues at coordinate 24,446 of NW_026555851.1, read as the reverse complement.
TTTGCAATGCTTTGTGGATCTTAAATTAAAGAACATGAGGGGAATGCCCCAAAAGGTTTCATCCTTCCCTCCCCATGGCTTCAAAGTTGTTTTGTCATTAGACTCTGTCAACTGTGTTGAAGGGATACTGTTTGATGGGATGTTATCAGTGTGCCGCGTATTGGAATTTAACTGTTAAAAGCAATATTTCAATTGATATAAGAATTAAGGTATAACATTTTATTATCGAACTATTCATAAGCTATTAACTATACGATTCAGTTCAGATTTCGTACGACATTTGAGAAAACCTGCATAGTTTATTGAATACAAGTGTTTTGTCTTTTTTTTTTTTTTTTTTTTTTATGCTTGCCATTCGGCCTTGTGAATAATATGGAGCTGAATGGACCAATGACCTTTATCACGGGGATTCTTGGGGTTAACGTGGCACTGGGTCTTGTGGTCTGATAAGATCTAAAATATGTGAATGGCTATTCCTTTTTTCTAATCTAATGTGCGTACTTTGAAAGGAAAATTTGCAAATTTTGGATTGGTTAATATATTGGATGTTGATGGACAGCAGTACCAGCCCGTCACTTAAATGAGTAAATCGAGTTTCAAAGAAATTGGGCCGATAAATGCAAAAGATTTCAATCTAGATTTCCGTCAATAGCAGTGTGCCCTGCGGTCTTCGAGGGTCCCTTTGTGCTCAAAATTTTTTAAATACTAGAATTAAAACGAATTATTTTTTATGAAATTGTCTTCACTAAAACCCACCCCCCCCCCCCGAAAAGAAAAAAAAAAAGGAGTTTCAAGTATGATTGTGACAGCTCTTCGTTGGGAATGTGTACTTCCGGGTACCCAGCGTGACTTGTCGAGCAGGGTCTATCTTCTAGCCCAGTAGGTCTTCTAGGCTCGTCTCAAAATGTGGCTCAGCTTGTGATGGGCTGGAATGTGTTGAAAATGTTTAGTAATTGTGACAAAAAACAGATATCAGCAAGTTGAAGGGACAATACAAAGACAAAGACAATATATCATCAAGTTCTTATATATATATATATATATATATTAAACTGAATCCCTTATTATCTAAGTCATAAAAAAAAAAGATTTATCTGTAATTACATGTGAAGTCTGGGAATTACAATTGGGTTATAAATAATTAAACATAACGGTTTAGCAATATTTGTTGGTGACGAAGCATAGAAACTAGGGGAAACATTACCACTTTTCTTGCAGTACAAAAGATATTGCACAAGATGTGGAAGTCAGGCCATTGAATGGAATGCCTTTATTATTATTATTATTATTATTTTAAGTATGCCAAACGGGGTTATAACAGGGAAGGGGTGTCTGAAGAGTACACTTGTTGGGAAAGTACCGAGAGTCTCGGATAAGCTCAAAGGTGGTAAAAATTGTTGTCAATAATGGACTGACATACGCATAGATGAATATTTTAAGTACTGAAATCAATCTGAGTGAAATGGACTTTTTTCTTGGGAAGGGGGGGTCAAGGCTGTCCTTGATGGTGACAATGCACAATATATAAGAGGTGGCCTTTATTCTTTGCTTTTGTTGTTGGGATTGATTCATATATATAACATGCTTGGATGGGGAGGGAGAGGGAGGCTTGACAGAGCGTTTTGTGATCTTGGCTCATGCTGTTGGACTTGGACGACACAATCTTTGATCATTAACACGGGGTTACCTGATGAGTCCATAATAAAAATAGCTAGGGGACCCACGACTCCCCCGAAAAGACATTCTCTTCTACTGTTTGAAGCACCCTTCCCTTCCCCAGCATAGTGCGGGTATGGCCTTCTGCTTATTTGATTCCAGTTGCATGTGATGATGCACTTTTTCACCTGATTATTGTGTTATCGCGATTGTCCTAGCCTTTGCTCACAAACAACAATATACAGACCTCTGCTTCTTATCACGTCACCCAAGTGGATGTCCCTGGGATAATTCACAAACCATTGATGAATCAATCAAAGATATAATGAACCATGACAAGTGGAAGTTTTGAGCCCTCTTTTACTTTTTGTTTGATTGACATGTTAGTAGGGGGTGGTAAAACTAAAGATTCATTTCGCGAGGTGCAAAAGATTTTGATCTCATGTCCAATGTGGCAGAGATGCTACCAAGGTGTTCAGATAATATAAGGTCCCTCCCACTGTTCCCCCCTCATCTTCCATATCCTAAAACGGACCACTGTCATCAACTTCAACTACTGGTACTTGTAGTAATGGCTGGTTATTGGGCCCATTTGATTCCCATTCTATCGTCCACAGTTCCCCCCTTAATGTCCTATTCTGTGAACCCTGTTCCACTTTTTTCACCTCTCGGTCAACCTTATCCTTCATCATCTTAAATTAACCTCCTCGAATTGATCTATTATGAATGTGACCTGCTGATTTCTTGTAGTTTTTGCGCCCCTCATTCAATGTGAAAAGACTATACCACCAACGTCATGATATGGTGAATAGAATAACAATGCGCCATGGGGTGGAAGAAGCCAACTTGATATATGAGTACCACTGCCACACACTTGGTCTATTTCTGTGTCTTCTCGGGGCCAGGGTCTCTGGATTCTTATGCGATGATCGTCAATATCTTCTTCGTCTTTCTTCTTAGTTGCTCTTCTTGCATCCCCACGTATATACCCTACCCTACTCCTGTGTGTCTGTGTCGTGACCCAAGAACGAATCGCATCATTTTGAATTAATTTGGTTTACTTTCCCTCCAAAATCTTACCAGCTGCATCATCAGCCATGTTATATCATTATTCTATGATGAGAGGATATTTCTTTGCGTGTTTGTGGTTTTTTTTTTTTGGGGGGAGGGGGTCAAAAGAAAAGACTCCGAATCGATTTGATGGTTTGAACCCCACGTACGTCCATTTGCTGAAGTAATAGCATTTCACAGAACCACGTGAGCTCCCAATGTGGGACCTCTCCGGATTCCAACCAGTTCTGAGACGTTTAAATCAACTGGTGAAATAAATGTATGGATGGCTTAGAATGATTAGGAGGGATCTCACTAAAGACCTTAAAAAAAAATATACTGCAAGTTCATTACATTTTAATATTACACTACAAGTTCAAAAGCCTTTGCTATAATTTTTTAAGAGTAAAAGTATAATTTTATCCTTGTGTAATTTAAAAACTCAGATCATGTATAACACAATATCCATGAATACGTAATATAATATTTATAAATTCTTAAAACAATGTTCATGCACGTTTAATTGATCAATATGTTTAATAAAATGTACAATTGATGCAGACAATATACAACACCATATTCATAGATACACAAAATGATGTTTATGGCTTTATGTATTCTCAACTATTGTGTTAAGAATTAATAAATATTGTGTTAAGAATCTATGAATATCGAATTGTACACTAATGGATATTGTGTTATACATACTCTACGTGACTTGCATATTTTAATTAACTTATAAATCAATTGGATATACATGAATATTGTATTGAGAATTTATAAATATTGTATTATGTATTCATGGATATTGTATTGTATATGCTCTATATGACTTGTATATTTTAATCTACAGATCAACTGAACACATATGAATATTGTATTAAAAATTCATGAATATTATATTGTGCATCCATGTATATCGTATTGTGCTTCATGGATGGGAATTTTGTATAGGTTGAGTTTTCAAATTACACAAAGACAAAATTATACTTTCATCCCAAGAAAAATTGTAACGAAAACTCTAGAACTTACAGTGTAATGTGAGAATGTATTGGATCCAAATTGTGCGGTGTCATTCCCCCAATGATTAAAGCCAACTAAAAATGTCCTTTTAATTTTCCCCTCTTGCGTGCAAGCCAGAACTGAAATCAATGCATGGATCGCTTCTGAGTTCTGATATAGCCCACTCTTTCGCGGGGCACAACTACGTCAGCTAGCCTCCGTCTCTCGACTCACGTATAATTCGCTGTTTTTTTTTTCCTTGTTTATCGAACATTATGGGACAAAAAATACGAGATTTAATCAGTATTTCTTTTGGTGATCGCACTCGTACTTACAACTTTCAAACTGTAAGTTTTAGCCCAGAATCGCCACTGTCTTGTGACTTGGCTGCCTCGGCAACAAATCCAGTGTTGAAGACCTATAATGATTATAGTAGTGCGTTCGCAACCAAACCCAATCGTTTTTCCATTTCATTTCAATAAGAATTTTGGAAAGTGATAAAAGTAAAGTACATTCCATTCTAAATACGGGATATAGCAGCTAGGAAAAATAAGCGCTAGGCTGTGGAAAATGCTTTAATTTCATTCTAATTTAAAGTTATTTGCAACTGTCGACGTCTCTTAAATTATCGGAAGATCAAGGATATAAATTAAATTAAGAACACACAAAAGGCAAAAGATGGTTGAGTGCCAATATATATATATATATATATGAAAATTTAGTTTTGTTTGAGAATAACTGAAGATAAGGAAAAGAGAGAGTTGGATTCGAATTCTTCCACTAAAATCTGCCTAGCTCTGCATATTGCCACTACATATGTAAATGCATATATTTAATGCCATGATATGCTTTTCTCCAACTGCGGCACTATTTAATTAAAGGGATCCACATCTGATCCTCCAAAATTTCTTATTTTTATTGTTGTTGTTGGACTTTCTTTGACGGACTATTATTTTTCTTAGTAGAAGAGAAAAGAGCCACCAAATTGAACAAAAATTGGTATAATTAATTAAGAACGACAATGTGGAGAATAATGTGAGGAAAATACAGTAGTCCCACTTGAAGAGACTGAAAAGGAACTATAATTAATACTGAATAAATGATCTCTGAAAGCATCGAATTTAAAGTTGGCCCCACGAGTAACTATACAGCTGGCCATGAAACCCTTGTCCCACCACTCCTTTAAAATGCTGGCCTCAGACCAGAGACCGTCGGAGATTTTGCCATTAATTCCCCCAATGAAGTAACTCAAAGTTGTTCAGCCCCCCAACATCATCTCACCCATCCCTTTGACAAAACTCAGATGGTGAAGAAAATGAAGCTACCGTTTCTCGTCAAGAAGTCAGAAATGAGGTCGCCTTCTTCTTCCTGGGCGTGGCCGTCTTGTCACCAACCCAGAGCCCTCTCTTTCAGAGCCAATAACACCGACTTGTTCAATTCCAATATCAACTCGGATTCCACTGCAGTGGAAGTCGACCCAATAGAGACCTTGGTTCGTAGCTTGCAGTCGAACCGGCGGCGGCTTTTCTTCGAACCAGATGAGACTAGCTCCATATTAGAGACGAAGGCTTCTACAGGAGGACGCGTGCCATTCAAAGACAGCTTGGTGCTATCCATGGAGTCTCGGGACCCTTACGTAGACTTTCGAAAGTCCATGGAGGAGATGGTGGAGGCTCACGCCCTCAACCACATGGAGGCTCTGCAGGAGCTTCTGTGTTGGTATTTGAGGGTCAATTCCAAAAGCAATCACGCCTCTATTCTGGCAGCCTTTGTCGATTTACTAGTTGGCTTTGCTTCGGTTCCTTCTTCCTCTCCTTCTCCTTCTCCTTTTTCTCCTCTATCTTTTTCTAGCTCGTCTCTGGCTTCTTCCTTTGGTACACGCTGCGTTAATTATTCTTCTTTAGAAGCAGGCGAAGAGGTTGGGGCAACTGATCCCGCTTCAACTTTGGCTTCGTTGTCACAAGTTAAAGGGGATATTATTGACCATCATGACGAGGCTTCTTCTTCCAATGCTTGATTCAAGGTTCTGATTTTGTAATGTAAATGTTGCAGTTCAAAAGTATCACACTCCCTAATTTTTTATGACTCGTGTTTCTATCGGTCTCTCTTTCTCATCTGGTGTGTCACGCGTATGAAGGAAGTGCAAGCGTGTGAGCTGAGGTATATAACACTGTCATTTTCTTTTTTTGTTGGTGTCCCCACAGCTGCGAGAGTGATTTCTTGAGAAATCTAAGCACCGTTTAAAAGGTTGCTTTCTCTTAAGATGCTTTTTCATGCACATATACAAGAATCAAATTTAAAATGACGTTTAAAGGGTGTAGACTACTACAATTTATATCACACCCACTTAGTAACACTGCCATTTTCTAGCTCTCCTTTTCCTTCATTGCAAATGAGATTTCTTGTTTGGGGCGCTTAATTAAAGAATCTTGCGGCAACCATTTCTGTAGAAAAGAAAAATCACTCGGCAAACCAACTTGGCCAAACGATGATTTGTGAAAATTAAATCCCACTTGCGCTCAGCGCATTAAAAGGTCTCGCTCTCATTCTCGATATGGACAAAGTTAATTTTATCCGGAAACGTGATGTTTTCTGTAATAAATTAATGTACTATATATATGAATAGGAGAAGAAACCGGGAATAGCTGCAGGTTATGAAGTACTTTCCTTAGACGGCATTCTGTTTTTTGTGCAATCAGAGTTCATAGCTTGTGAGGCTTTTCTGAAGTCTGTTGAACACGATTTATAAATGCATGCATTTTTTTTTATATATATATTTTCAACTTGACATTAAAGCGCAATTCGAGATGAGTTGGATGAATCACAGAATCTAAGTGTCTAATATATATATATATATATATATAATATCTGAATATAAATAAGATAATATTTTGATTTTGAAAAACAAATGTTAGGACAGGGTCTAGGAATGGAGAAATAGATGAAGATGAAGATGAAGATGAGAGGCGTCGGAGTTGAAATGGGGAGTCGTTGTCAAATGATGGGAACATATACAGCGCAGAATATTGAAGGTGGTCCTTTCAGAGCTCATGATAATCATAGGCTGCAGCAAGAGGTATTGTATATGTTGGTGTATTGCTTCTTAGAATACAAATGCGTCGGATGGGGTATGTATGTTTGCTTTTTGTTGGAAATCCAATATTGTCTGTATATGCCTCAATCATGTACACCACTAGTACGTGTATGGTGTTTAATTTGAGAATCTATTGGCCGCTTTAAGATCACTCAGCAAGTCCAGAAAACTGCCATTCGTCTTCTCAATGGCTCGAGAGATTTCACATGCTCAATTTCATTCCTTCATTTCAAGTTTTTTCTTTTATTCTTTCCGTGATTTCTAATCCCTCTCTCTCCCCTTGGTCTTTGGTTTCTTTCATTTGGCAGCATATCCCGTGGCCATACCACCCCATGGCACAAGAGATAATAATACAACACTAAATCACTGTCACTCACTTTCAAGCTGAAAAAGTAACAAAAACAGATATTAAGAGGATAAGGGACATTTTGTCGAGGACGAGAGAGAAATACCACGCAGATGTAACTTTGGTGTTTAAAATATTTGTAGAATAAAATGATGTGATCGAAGAAGAATCTCTTCTTCCGACAAGTCCCCAGTCATTTAACAGATTTATTTCACTCGTTATTTTGAGAATGCAAATTCAAATAATAGAAAGAGCAAATATTCAAGCGGTGTTAATAACTTTTTCAGAACCAAATCCCACCAAGGCCGGCTCAACTTTCGTTCTCCCGTGTTGAAATACATTGGGGTGCGGTTTAGCTAGGATACATAGGCATACAGTTGAAGCAACGCATCTCCAAAAATCTCAACAAACATTAGATGACGGGCGCCTTAGAAATATGAATGTTTACTATAAGGATATTTTAGTTAAATATTATTAGATCTGTGATTTTACGGTCCAAGAAAATGCCTGATGAGTGGAGGAGAAGTACATTAATTCCTATTTATAAAAATAAAGGAGATATTCAGAATTGTACTAATTATAGAGGGATTAAACTCATGAGCCACACAATAAAATTGTGGGAGAAAGTAATTGAGCACAGGTTGAGATTGGAGACAAGTATTTCTGAGAATCAATTTGGTTTTATGCCAGGTAGATCAACTACAGAGGCGATTTATCTACTAAGGGGATTAATGGAAAAGTATCGTTGTAAAGATAAAGATCTACACATGGTTTTTATTGATTTGGAAAAAGCTTATGACCGTATACCAAGAGAAGTGCTTTGGAAAGCGTTGGAAAAAAAGGGAGTACGGATTGCTTATATTAAAGCCATACAAGATATGTATGAGGGGGTAAAAACTAGTATAAGAACGCCTAGTGGTCAAACAAAGGATTTTCCTATAAAGATTGGGCTACATCAGGGATCATCTCTGAGGTTTTGACGGAACATATTCAAGAGGAAATCCCGAAATGTATGCTCTTCGCGGATGATATAGTTCTTATAGCAGAGACAAGAGAAGAGGTTAATTGCAAACTTGAGTTATGGAGGAGGATATTGGAGTCGAAAGGTTTTCGTCTGAGTAGAAGTAAGACGGAATATTTATATTGTAAATTTGATAAAGGACTATTCGAAAATAATTTGGAAGTGAAATTGGGAGATCAAATTATACCTCAAGTGGAAAAGTTTAGATATTTGGGAGCCATTATCCAAAATGATGGCGAAATCAGTGGAGATATTTCACATAGAATTCAAGCTGGGTGGTTTAATTGGAGAAAAGCTAAAGAAGTTATTTGTGACCGTAAGGTGCCTAATAAACTTAAAGGAAAGTTTTATCGTACTGCTATCAGACCGGCAATGTTATATAGTAGTGAATGCTGGGCTCTAACGGGACAGCAAGAGCATAAAGTTGGAGTAGCAGAGATGAGAATGTTACGATGGATGTGCGGACATACACGTAAAGATAAAATTCGAAATGAGCACATACGTGAAAAAGTGAGGGTGGCACCTATTGAGGAAAAAATGGTAGAAAATCGGTTGAGATGGTTTGGGCATGTACAAAGAAGACCAAGGGAGGCACCAGTGAGAAGAGTGGAACATATAACTTTGAGTCCGATTAAGAGAGGTAGAGGAAGGCCTAAGAGAACACTCTTGGAAGTTGTTGAACGTGATCTCTTAATTAATAATATTTCTAAAAGCTTAATAAATGATAGAGCACAATAGCGTCTTGCAATCCATGTAGCCGACCCCACCTAGTGGGATAAAGGCTTGTTGTTGTTGTTGTTGTTGTTATTAGATCTAATATCCTATATATTTAACAACTTTCGAACTCATGAGTAGAATTTCAAAGTCACAGTGATTTTAAAGTGAGGAATTACGTGCTCAGAATATGTGTGAATGTAGGTGAAGCGAGGGATAAAGGGCTTGTAATCTTAAACTTTGGGGGAGCAGACCAGGTTACGACCACCAACACTGAACAACACACATGAGAACCGAGAGCAACCTTGATTTGCTTATTTGTCAATGCTATATGTCACGGATGATATTTCCGTGACCGTGTAAAGACCAAGATAATGAACGGTCCGCTGGTTAGCCTCGCACAATATGGGTAAAGGGGGCGACATTAGCATTGGGGGTGTTCTGCCTCAGTCTTCGGACTGTGTGCACAACTGGTCGGGGGCTAGTGCCGCCTCCCTGATGAGCCCATGGCAGGGCGAAACCAGTGTGATCCGTACGTGGTAAGGCTTGTCCTGAGGATTATGGGGTCCTTCAGGACGCCGCACGGGCGCCGTGTGCTGCGCCAGACTCTCAGCCCGTGACAGAGTGGTATCAGAGCAGGACGTACTTTACTGCCGTGTGCGCGTGGGGTCCCACGTTGGGACTGGTCGGCCTCGGCACCGCTCCAGAAAGGCCTCCGAGCAGGTGGGTCCAAAAGTGGGGACTCGGGCGGGATGGTTGGCCGTTGTCGACTCCACTCCTGTTGGCTCGCGGGTGCGAGTGGGTCCGAAGAGTGCAGGACTCGGGTGGCCACTCAGCAAGTAAGCTGATGTGTGTGTGGCAGTACTGTACGTACGATCCTTGGGCGGAGTCGTTCTCCCCTAGTACGAGGGCGTGCTAGATTGGGTGTGGGAGAATGTCACGGATGATATTTCCGTGACCGTGTAAAGACCAAGATAATGAACGGTCCGCTGGTTAGCCTCGCACAATATGGGTAAAGGGGGCGACATTAGCATTGGGGGTGTTCTGCCTCAGTCTTCGGACTGTGTGCACAACTGGTCGGGGGCTAGTGCCGCCTCCCTGATGAGCCCATGGCAGGGCGAAACCAGTGTGATCCGTACGTGGTAAGGCTTGTCCTGAGGATTATGGGGTCCTCCAGGACGCCGCACGGGCGCCGTGTGCTGCGCCAGACTCTCAGCCCGTGACATATAGCTCCACATTCGAGGCTCTCGTTTGGCTCCCCGTTTAATTAGCTTTGCAAAGATTCCAGGCTCAAATCAAGGCTCCCCTCTGGCCCCGAAGCTTCTAAACCTATGGGCTCTGCCTATTTAATTAAAAAGATAAAAAAAAAAAAATAGTTTCATTATCTACTTGTAAAATATTATCATATCCATCGGGTTCAGAGAATATACTATATCGCAGCTTCTAGTATCCAGGAAGTCGGGCACGGGTTCCGGTGTTGTGTTTTTTTATCATGCGATGACTCTTAGTTTAGCTTAATTAGAGTATCCCTCTATATAAATTCATAATCTAATTTTATTTATATGTTACTTTTAACATATTTTATCAAAATTAAAGTAAATCTTAAAATTTATTGACTTTAGAAATTTAAAAATTTGTCAATTTTACCTTTATTAAATATATATGCCTTATAACAATACATTTTTCTCTTCAACATTCAATTCAATGGAAGGCAAATATAAAAACTTGTGAGGCAAATTTGATGAGCTGGCTTATAAATAAAATAAAAAAAATCTCTCCCTGTAAATAAGATTAAAGGGACTGCACACACTATATAATAATTGTACAAATTATAGGGAAGATTTTTTTTTATTGGCCAAAATCTAACGGAAGATTTTTAAGCATCAATTTAGGATACAACTATTGAATAAATTATTTTACAAAACATACGATTTAATTATTTTTTGAATAAATTATTTTACAAAACATGCAATTTAATTATTTGTTTTTCATGTTGTACACAGGATGAGGGAGTATCATGACTGTTAAGAAAATACTCGTGTTGCGGTCGTGATGTGCTTTCCAATTGAGACACCGAGAGACACACTACGGGGTCGTAGCTGTCAAGGGCCTGGGGGAACCAAACCGGGGTGCTCACTTGGAGACGATTATCAGATTTTAAAAAATAAATAAATAAAGTAGGAGTAACTTGTGAGATAGTAGATGATCAAGCTGCGAGACCCCCTCTATGTACGACAAGTCGACGACATTAAATTAAGTTAAAATGTTAAGGAAAACTGGGAAAGCAGGACCAAGCCTCCTGACCTTCGCTTGGTGTTACCGCATTTTTGTGGCCCCGCATTAATTGCCCTTTACGTCATTTCCTAATCCAACGCTGGCCCTTTCTCTCTCCTCACTTCTCAAAAATGACTGACCATCTCAAACTACTCATTATGGTACTTCATTTCTCACAAAGCTTTGGTCTGTTCTTCTCTGGCTTTCGCTCTTGTTCTCGTCCGTGAATTTTTGTCTTATTTGTCACATCACTTTTAATGGGCCTCCACACATGAGCTCGTTCTTTTACAAATGGTATCCTCGAACAGGCCGACCATGAGGCCCAGTCTCTTCGACCTTTCTTTAATCTGCGTCTTTCTTTTTACCCAAAGCAAAAAAAACCAAAAAAAACACTTGCGTCTTCCTGAAATTGGCACATGCTAATCCCTATCCATGATACTGCTACAAAAAAATTGTATAGCTCCTTTGCCAAAGATTCTTTTTCTTCATGAAAAGTTCTGTTGTGTTAAAAGTTAAAATGAAGTGTTATTCATTAGAGATAAAACTTTCAAGAGTTTCGTTCCTAAAGTAATGATGATGATAATTTCGTTTGGTTATGTTGGAATCATTGTTTTGTAATAAGATCTGTTACTCTTTCGCTCTGCTGTGTAACTGTGTTGTATATTTAGGTTTTATTGAAGTGTGTTGTTTCACGATTTCACGTCATGCTTTGTTTTAGGTGTTCGAACCTTGAGTTTAGACTGCAGACTTCAGAGTCTATATTCGAACTTTTGTTATATCTTGTTGTGTTGATTAACTTTCAAATACTTATTTGTTCATTGGAAAAAAATCTAATTTTTTGATAAAAATGAAACTGATATAATAAATAAAACATCAAGACAGCAACGATCATGTAGTTCTCTGATAATTCTCCAACCCTATAAGCCAAGGTGGATGCTGATCAAATCAGACATACGAAAGGAATGCAACCTATCAATATAGGCAGAAGCAATGGAGAACTAGTTCTTATTTTCTCTCCTCCTTCCAAAAGTCTATGTTGAAGGACAAAGTGTGGACTCCTCTAAAGCACTTGATGTAAAGGATCTAGTTTTCCCCTACTCTACAGCTCCATGTTAAAGTAAGGGATCTTTTACCCAAAAACAAAGAATCGAATAATAAACCTAATTTACTACTGCAGTCAGTAACTTGTTCAATCAGTTAGAAAACCAACACTTTTGCTTAAGCTCACAAACTCTAGTTTGTTGTTCTCATCAATCTTCAGGGTGTAGAAATTTGGTAGCTTGCAGCTTCTCTCCCATCTAAATTATAATTTAATTTGTTGAATCTTCTAGTCACGTCTCCTTGACTAAAATGCAGATTTTTTTTTAATGACAAGTCTAAACTTGGAGGAAAATTACATCATCTTGTCTTGCAAATGTAGGTCATTACATTCCATCAAAGGTTCATACTAAATGATAAACTCATCCTCTCTATTTTGAGCTCCCCTAGCAAGCCAATCTACTAATATAATCACCTCCCTCTGTGAATACATAATTTTGACATTACAACAACAAGAAACCAAGTCTCTCACCTCCTGAATAACAGCTTGCATTGGATGATTAATCCCTCCTCCATTCTTGATTAGTTGGATACCTTCTAAAATATCCTTGTGACATTGAACCTTGGTTATGATAAGTTGTTTACATAATTTTAATCCCTCTTTCAAAGCCAAAATTTCAGCACCAGTAGGAGGTTAATATCTAAATTGCTTTTGGAATCCAAAGACCCAATTACCAGCTATATCTCAAAGTATACCTCCTCTTATGGTATGTCACCATTGATCAATTGAGCTATCCATATCCAATCTAAGATAGTTGTCTATTAGAGGAGTCCATCTATCTTCAAGCTCTTCTCATTTTTGAAGAATTCTATGCTTAAGCCTCCCATTGTCCACATGCTCCATGAGTTGATACTTGACGTTGTAAATTAGTTCATTTACACCAAGCCTTTGTCCTTCAATTGCTCCTTTGCATCTATTTTTCCATAATGCCTAGCAAGTGGTGCTAAACATTGTGGACCATTTTCAATTATTCACAATTGTACCACCGAAAGCATTTGTAGCATTTCTATTCAACCAATCATGTAAATCACATGTGAAAAAAGAATGTAAAAATATAGGATTAATTAAACTAGACTACACTAATTTAGCAATCTCACAGTCACGAAGAATATGTAAAAAGGCACAAACCATTCTTATTGATTCAATCTCTTGGCTCCGAGGGAGTTGAAAGGGATTCTCTCATGGTTAACTTGCCATATAAAGTGTTTTATTTTCTCAGGAATTGACCATTACCACATCTTTTTTCATAATTGATCAAAAGGATGATTCTCATAGTTTTGAAGAAATTTATAGGCTCAGTGAATGTTGAAGTTTCCATTAGAAGATTTTCTCCACCAAAAATAATCCTCCAGAGTACTTGTAGGAGCTTTAACCATCTTAATTTTTATAACATCTTAAAAAAATTTCCCATGATTTATCAATCTAATTAAGGACAATTGTGTAAATTTAAGTATAATTGAGTTTAAGGATAGTTAGATATGGCTATCGATCTTAGCTTTAGCCTTTGAATTGAATTTGAAAGTAAATTGAGTCACTTGAACTCAAATTGTAGAGATGAATTAAATTTTCAGCCCACTATATGTTATGCTACATGCCGTAGCACAATTTCCTAAAATAGTTTTTTTAAAAAAAACATGAATTGGTTCAAAAATAGAGAGTTAGATTGAAAAATAGAGAAAGTTTGACCAAGTAAGTATTTTCTTTGCTAGGACATTAACGTTTGGGCATTTCAAAGGCGTTTGAAGTTTGGTTTTACCTAGGTATGCCTTCTTTATCTCTTCTTCTTCTCTCTACATGTTTTGAAAGTAAAATTCAAGATTGAGAGATGATGATTTTTGGTGGATGTAAGGCTATAAGTCTAAACCCATTGATCTAAATGGGACTAATGAAAGTTGTTTAAGTATTTTACACATAATATAGAAGTACAAGTTTGTAAGTTTGAGTCATCCATTTTAGACGAACCCTAGACCTTCAAAATGTGATTTTCAATTGTTAGGTATTATATTAATGATTATTTAAGTTAATGAAAGCTAAATGGAGTTAATAGAAGTTAATAAACCTAACAGTTATGCTTGAGTGCAAGAGATTGAAATTTTAAGTAATTAAAGTGTTGATTTATGAAAGTTGGAAGAGTGGTTATGATGATATGAATGATGATTAGTATGATTGATTATAGATTAATCATCTTGTGCACCATTCAAGTTTTGGTATAGCTTGTAAGGTACTTTTATTGAGGGGTAAACCTTTAACCTCTCAAAGGTTGAGGTAATAGGAAAAAAACCTAATTTGTATGATTGAATATTAATTACTTATTGATTGAAATTGTTGTTTTGAAAACATGAGTAATATTTGAACTTTTTGATGCAAATTTAGCATGTTTTAAAATTATGTTGAATGATTATAAACAATATGCATGTTTTACATGTATGAATGATGATCATAGTTGAGAGCATGGCTATGTGTTTAATGGCATGTGGAGAATAGTGGAAGGAGAGAATCTTATACACATGATATAATTGAAACATTATGTATTAACTGCATACAACTTGTTATATATGTGTATAACATGATTATTGGCGAAAATTTGCTTAGGAAGAGAAGTCTATTGACAAACCCATATAGTACCATGGCTTACCATTGAAATTGAAAGCTTACCCTGGCACTGAACGTTAGAATTGAGAGGTAGCTTTTGTCTTATGGTTCATTCGAGACTATCTTACTTATTTTATAAGGGACTCAAATCTAACTAGTCTCCATCGATTTATGAGAAGGCTAGATTAAGGGTATAACACCCCATGGTTGTTAGTGTTAAGGAAAACAGTGGTAGACAAGTGAGTGAGTTAACCCTAACTCGATAGCTCCTTATAAGTGAAAGATTGAGTTAGTTCGAAACAGATGTAGCCACTTAATAGCTACCAATTTTATGTCGAAGGTAACAGGAGAGTATAAAGCTTGCATTTGATCATGCATGTTGATCCGACTACATGACTGTTATTATTATGGTCTGGTATATGTTAAAGGAGCATGGTTGTTAGTTTTGCAACCCCATATTATGCATAA
This sequence comes from Prosopis cineraria, assembly GCF_029017545.1. Classification (NCBI taxonomy): domain Eukaryota; kingdom Viridiplantae; phylum Streptophyta; class Magnoliopsida; order Fabales; family Fabaceae; genus Prosopis; species Prosopis cineraria. The sequence continues at coordinate 9,130 of NW_026555851.1, read as the reverse complement.
TTGGTAAATACATGATGATATGTGTTTAATACCTTGTTACATGGTTATTATTGTTATGATCATGGCTATGTTTGTTATATATGTGAAAAACTTATGTGTGCTATTACTAGTAGCATTTGTTTTTAATTGATATGCAACTATATAGATTAGGTAAAACTTGATTATTGAGTGGTTCTACTCACCCCTCTTTCTCCAATATTTACAGGGCCTAACTTATCGGATCTAGATCGAGGGACATGTGCTAAGACTTAAGATTATAGAGTAAATTTTATTTGTATGCCTCATTATGTTGTTTATGTGTATTAATGTTTTTAATTTTCCAACTAGGAATCATATAATTGTTTTAAGCTACTTGCATTATTATTGTGTACAACTTATATTTTTTACCTTGGGTTAGTGAATTATGATTGTAAAACTTTATATATGATTAAAATATTTGTGCAAGTAGTATAAAGTGTATTTTAAGTTGTTATTGATGAATATGGATAATTTGTACAATAATTGCCTTCCCCTTATGATTTATGAAATTAGGGGTTAAGTGTTGAAATTGTACATGTTATTGTTAAGTCTATTGAATGTAGTCTAATGGTAGTTGTGAGCTTATGGCATTTGATGTAATTTTGGACACCTTAGTTATGTTTTAAAAGCATAAATGTATAAGTTTACTTTTGATATCTAACTTTTGATGGAGAAATAATTTGAATGTTAAACTATTTCTGTTAGTTAGAGCTTGAAGAAAGCTTTCTGTAGAGACCTAAATTACCTCAATCGAATATCTAACAAGATTTAGGGTGCATTAAAAGTTTCGTCAGAAAATTTGTCATGAGTCTTGATAGTTTTTTTTGTTGTCATGGACTTCTACATTTTATGCCACAATATAAGATTTTATACTACAATGTATTATGGAAAATCACTACTTTTGCTCTTTTGACTCCAATTTGATGTTATCTTACTTTATATGATATCCATGCTTCCTTGTGCATGTTTTCTCTTATTTTTGTTTATAAAATGATTTTTTAAGCATTTTAAGTTTTAAAAACTTGGGATCTCATTTATGTAAATTTTACAAATGTAGTAATTCAATCGAGTTAGTCCTATGATTATCTTGATTTTGAAGATAATTGTGGATTAATAAGAGTGACTTCACAATGTTATATACAATCCCATCAAGCAAAAATTTTAGACATTCATTAATGTTCCATTCCCCATTAGGTTGGACAAATAGATCCACAATAGCCTTAGGCTGAAGCTAATGTTGCTTTTTATTAACAAAATTGATGAGGGGTTCCCTCAACGGGGTCCACAAGTCCCACCAAAACATGATACTCTTACTATTGTTAACTTTTCTCCTAGCAATACCTCTAAATCTGTCCCAAACCGTGATAATACTACTCCAAACCAAAAAAGAATTCTTATTGTTTATAACAAAGGGAAAATATTCTTTCCACATTTATATTTAGCCTTGAGAACCCTAACCTAAAGAAATTCAGGTTTGGTAAGTAATCCCCAACAAAGTTTCATGATAAAAGCTAAATTTTTCTTATAAAGAACTTTAAATTCTAAATCCCCATTCTCTTTATCTAATTTCATTGCTTCATAAGCAATTAGGTGGAGTTCCTACCCTCCCTATGTCAGTTTTAAAAGAAATTCCTATTGATTTTTTTCAATTTCATTAAGCACCCCTTTAGGAAGAAGAGTAGTTTGCATTTGATAGCTAGGTAAAGTCGATAAAATAGATTTAATCAAAACAATTCTACAAGCTAAAGACAGGTATCTACCTTTCCAAGAGGAGAGACAATTTGAAACCTTTTGCACAATTAGGGAATAAGTTGAACAAGTAGCCATACCATGTATGAGCAAGACCTTGTATATCCCCAAGACAGCTATGATTCCTATCCCAAGGCTATCACTCAATTCCTTAGCATGGTTGAAATTGATATTCTTATGTAAGTAGACGTTAGACATGTCAAGATTAACTCGATGACCAGAAGCAATACAAAATTTGGTCATAACTTCCCTAATGAAATTCATTTGATTTTTAAAAGCTTTAATAAAGAGGACAAGGTCATCAACAAAGAATAAGTGGAATATACAATGCCCTTCACCTCTAATTCTCACAGGTTTGCACTTCTTGAAATTAACTTGTCTTTAGATTAAATGGCCCAATCTCTTCATGCATAAAACAAATAGATAAAGGCGAAAAGGATCTTCCTGTCTGACTCTTCTAGTGGAGGAGAATCCCTGTATTTCTTCACCATTCCAAAGAACTCTCATCGAAACTAAAGAAACATGAACAAAATTCAGATTAAATCATAGTCTGCAAAAGGTCTTCTATAGAAATTGCCCATCTAATCTATCATAAGCTTTTTTCATATTTGCTTTAATCGCAACAAAACCTTTTATGCCTTTCCTTTTCCTCATAGAGTGAATGATTTCTTGAGCTTTGATAATATTATCACAACTTTGTCTTCTAACAATGAAGCTTCTCCCTCTATTTCTATTTATAGAGGAAATTATCATTTTTTTTACTTTTTTTTATATAAGCAACATCACATATTTCAACAAGCATTTATTACACATTTTTTAAATCACCCCTCATGATTTACATTAACGAGAAATAATTAATGTATGCTTATGCTGATTAATATAGGGCATTTTAGTTTAATTTTTTTTATTTTTAGACATAATTATTATGATTAAATAACTTTTTTAAATTGTATAATACAATTGTTTTTCCTTATATATAAAAACGGAGGGAATATATTGATTAGGTTGGACAAGAAGATTCATAACCAAAATGCAGATTTAGATATTGACCTTTTAAATGCCTACTAAGTTTTGTGTTGTCACTAGATGAAACAGGATATGCTAGCATACATCTTCTGCCATCGCAATAAAAGCCCTCTTTGCTAGTAAAGGCCTGTTTAACTGTCCACTTGGAAGAAACGTAACAGATAATTAGATGCATGTCAATGGACATTAACTCTTTTTAAAAGCTTTAGTCCAACTTCAATTGACTTTCAATCAGGCAGTCTATTTGAAGAGGCAGTAGATAAAGTGTAAATCTGACTAAAATGATAATTAAAGTGAATCAAGTGTCATATTTATTGATCACAGGAGCTATATACTTGCCATGGTAGCGTTCAATATGTTGGTCTTCAACTCTTCATGGCAAGACTTTAAGGGAATTTACGAGGCTAGCTAATGTTGGTTGGCTTGCTTGTTGATGTGTTTGTCATATATCTTTATCACAGATTGAGTTGTCATAAAGATCTGCTTCTGACTTTGAATGACGACCCTTCGTGTTTCCGCCATACAATCTAGAATTGAAGATTTTCACCCTGCCATATGACCACATGTTCAAAGAAATCATGTTATCCTTATGTATGATATAGTTTCTAGTGTATGCATGAATTAAAAGATATGAATTTGAGCTAGTATATAAGGCAAAGACAGGAAAGTTCTCAGTATTTGAGGTATGAGTTTAATTTTCCCACCATTTAAAAAAATTTCCTTTTAAATTCAAAGACAATTGTTCATTCGTTCTCTGCATTTCATAGCATACACAAATTGTGAAAGCTAAACAGGTCTTGATGAGTTGCTCTATTTTTCATTTAGAGAATTTTTATTAAGGACTACTATAGAGAATTAATTTTATGTGGGTTCAATTTTTTTAAAAAATTTTAGTTCAATACAGAAAAGAAAAATAAAAAAATTTTCAACAATGAAAAAAATTAAAATACCCTTCAATTATTATGCCTTAAACTTAAATTAATTCTCTACAGTTGTTCTTAACTAAAATCCTCCCTTTTCATCTCTTGAAATATTCTTTAAAACATGATTTATTTTAGTTCAACTTGGCATATGTTTATCCAAAAGGTGGAAAAATTAATCATTGCAATTAAGAGTTATTCGCATTATACCATTATATATCCCTATTAGCTAAAATCAGCATCCCGTCTCCTTTTAACTCCAGCGAGTGATCTCCGCCGGGATGCATCTTTTGACATCGAGAAAAAGACACTGTAACCCATAAGAATGCTTCCTGGTGTACGTGTTCAATGGCCTTATTGATTCATTGCAACCTACCTCTCTTTACAGGTTTTAATTACAAATATTCAAATAAAGCAGCCAGCCTGCAACTTCGTATGATAAATGGTATCAGTGCATGCATTACAGTAAATGAATGCTGATGAAATAAAATAAATGCATGTGTACTTTTAGTAGCAAGCTAGCCAGTGGACATGCAACAAGCCAAAGTTTAATGCAAGCATTGGAAAATGCACCATGTCCACACAAATTTCGATCCTCATTTGCTTGAAGAGCATTAAACCAACTGTCCCTCCTCACTCAGGCCATTCTAATTATTGTAAGCCCAATCCCAACGCCTATATCCCCTTCCCACTCAAAACCTCCAGGTCATATATGGGACCAGAATTCAGTTTCCCTGCAGCACTAATTCTGAGAATGAATATATAACGTCACCCCGTAATTTACTGAAATTCCCCCATGGTTCTTCGTTAGGAATGACGAAGAAAGTTACTGATGATCTGGTTAAACGTTACAGAAGTGAAGATTAAAGGCTTCTTTTTACATTTGGATGACACAAGCAAGCGTAGATTGGAAGTCTCTGAACAAGTTGAAATCTGAGAGAGCAAAGATTTATACAAACTAGTGAGCACGTGGGCAACTTAGGACTCACGTGACTTGCGCGACAAGCAAAGCTTGGGTGAGCTGGGCTTCACAGAATGCACCCCATTCCAGATCTCCGTGAAAGCTCTGACAATAACCCCATGGTGGTGCGGGGAATTGAGCAGAAGAAAGCACTGCAGAAGCTTTCTGAGATCATCCGCGGCGTAAATCTCGTTCTCCAATATCATTTGGAGCATGGAATGCCTAAAGTCCAAATAAGGGTCGTCGGAATCTTTCTCCACCGCCACGCCTTGGCCTCCCACCCTGCCCAGACCCCTCACCGTCTTCGGTGCCCTCGCGGTGTTGTCGCAGCTGGAAAACTGAGAAGAGCTGCCGTAAGGAGAGAATATGGAGGTGGTGGTGTCGTTGTCCCAGGAGCTTGAAGAACAATAGTTGTGAAGCGGGGGCTTTTGGTTAGTTGGCTTGCGAGGCTTGGTCTTGGGGTAGAGTATGTGAGAAAGAGAAATCCTTGGTTTCCTGCAACTGCCGCAGCCCAGGTCGACGGACACAGTGTTGAAAAAAAGCTTCTTTCTGGAGCTAGACATTGCTGAGGGATTGGTTGCGAGAAACAGGGTATGAAAGCCAGAGAAGGAAGAGGAAGAGAGATAAACGAGCCTGGGACAAATAAATATGGTAATACCATTTGATGTCAAGGGATAGGAAGGATCGTATAAATATATGCTACGTACCCTGATTGTTGAAGCTTTTCATTGAGGACAAGCTGATCAGGGCCGCCGATTTTGAGAGAGAAACAAGCGCGCGAGTCGACCGTCCGATCACATGTGCATGGAGAGTCAGAGTCAGAGTTATTGCTAGTACTTATTGGAAGCGCTCGTAGATAATTATGCTGGTAACTTGTGGCGTTGTGATCAGAATCAGAGTTTAATTTTCTCATTTTAAGAAGGTGTACTTTTAAAAATGGAACATGAGATCGGGAAGATCCAGCACGAGCTCCAAGCTGACATGACAGTGACGAAGAATTATAACACGGACGGAGAATGCTAAAAACAATTGAACCACTTGATTTTGTACCCAAATTTTCAACCATCTTGCGTTGGATATGTGATTTGGCTTAGCTGTACGGCTGTATAAGCCGACATGGATTTTTATTTCCTCCACAAAGTTCAAGGGTTAATTGGATTAACTTTAGCATTACCGCCTCTCAAAGTCTGAATCTTTCAAATATCTCTTGTTCGTTTTCTTTTGTTTTTTAAGACGTGTCAAAGAAAGGAGAACAGGGCCCATTTGAACTATTTTTCCTTCTTTTTTTTTTTGGTTTCAATAGAGCTCCGGTAGTTTTTGAACAAATGATTAATATGATTTGGCTCGGGAGTTGCAGGCCAGGTGAACATGGTTTAACCGTATAAGCATGCCTGTGAGACAATAATTGCCAAGGCATTTTGTCCTCGTTCAATTTTAAATTTGAATTTCATTTGTTCATGAATTAATAAGATTATTAGACATGCAGTACAGGTCTCTCAAATAATAACTAAGAATGCGTCCTTTCGCAAATTTAAAATTGACATTTCGGTTGTTTCTAAATCAAGATTAGACATGAAGAATCATGTCTGATATAATTTCTGTCTACATTTGGAAGGATAGATTACCAACAAGCTATGGCAACTAATGCCGATGCAATAAATTAGAGGCAGTATTAAGCCGGCCCGTGATGCAATTGAATTTATATGAGATTAACGTAAATTCAGAAGAAAACTCGGGGAAAATTGTATGCATCCTTAGAATCGGGTCATTAAATTGGAACATGACGAGTACGTATATGATTTTTTCCAACAATAACATAACAGAAGAAGATGATATAAGAAAGAAGTCCTCCGCCTGTACATGAAAATCATAGATTTGTGACGTTGTGAGTGGATTGCATAGCAGTAATAATCATCTTGCAATTAAGATACATATAGATGTTGGGAAGAAGAAAAGGGGAAAGTGAAATGAAATGAAATGAAGAAAGGAGAATTGAGATGGAGCCATGGAGGGACGAGTATCTTGGAAGAAAGTGGAACAAGTAAGGCATGGGGGGTTGCGTGGTTGCAAGTACAGAAGCAAAGCTTGGGTGTTTAGGAGATACAATATATAAAGTATAAACAAAGGCAAACGTACGTGAGCTACACTGATAGCGCGTGCCATGGCTTTACCCATCAAATAATCAAAATTGCTGAAATACTAATAATTGCAAGGTACATGCGCACCCTCTTAATCATAATTCTTCAATCTCACGCTTTACTTCCTTAGCCCCCACGCTTCAAACTCAGGCCTCCATTTTCTCTTTTCTTGTATATTTGTCTTTACACTGTAGCCTTTGGATTGCCCCTGAGCCCATCATAACTCTCGCGTCTTAGCCCACAACGTCATTCCGGTACCTTCATGGCCCACCGAATCTCTCTCTCTCTCCCTGCCCCATAAATATACATATTTGTTATTTAAATATAGAGTATAAATGTGTTTTACATGTTCGTTATGAAATGTTTGAATGATGAATTAGTATTGTGCATTGTCAATTGTCTCATTACTTATTATTTTACAGTTAATGACAAATCCATGGATAGAGCATAACGAATCACGTTATGTATTGAAAAAAGAAAAGTGAGCTGCTCTATATTATTTGCCGCTTTTTAGCTTTTGCGAGCCGTATAATTTGCTATAGATTTTTTCATAAAAAACATCAATAGCTATGTTATGTATGTGTCTATATCGAACTTCACTCGTCTTTAGATACTTGTCGGGGATTGCAACGAGATGTATCAAAATTTGGTATAATGTTCGGTTGGTTCACCACAGCACACCTTTCTTATTCAAGATTAATGGTGTCTTTTAGCAGAGCCTAGCAAATTGAAGTCGCTGAACTGAAAATTTAGGCTTTATCTGTCCACATTGCATAATTAGTCCCCCTGATTTGCTGCGCACAGACCTGCAGTCCAACTGTCCAAGTGGGCGCAAGAAAATAAAATAAAGACAAAGATATGAGTCTGACAGGTCATGTAAAACTTCTAAAACCTCTCCCCACACGGAGCCAAGACTTGAGTTGAGGGTGTAGGAAAATATAATTTAAAAATAATATAATATTTTTAAAAAAATTAATTACATCAGACAAAAAATATAATAACATGAATAAAATTGTACATATTTTTATTTGAGCAAAATATATTATGATTTTTTTGACCAAAATATAGAGAAGATTGCTGTAAAGTTTTACTTTGAACTTTCAAATATTTTTTATTAAATCTAAAGAGTTTAAAATATTGAAAATATAAAGTGCAAGGTTATAAATTTTCCTTGCTATATATATAGATGTAATTTTTCCCTTGTGAGGTGAACATTTGCCTCCTCACACGGGCCAGTCTCACACAGATAATCCTTTCCCTATATAAGAGGGGCGAGTGGGTAAAACCATACCTATCGCATGGATAATGTTATGATTAAATAGTTAATACCGTTACAACTACACTCACAGGTTACATTTATGTAAGAACAATTTTTCACTTCCTTTTTATGCAGAACTGTTCTACTCTTCTTTTAAATATTAAAAAAATACTGTTTCAATGGCCAAAAAATCTCGGTCAAAGTAAGTATCGGTGGCAGCCCGTTTATTTTATTTTTTTTAAACGCGTGTAGGAATCGTTAAGCTTTTCAACCATATATCTTTAACTTCATTATTGAATAATGAATTTCTCATGAGATAGCGTATTAAATTTTAAAAACGACTGATTGTCCACCATATAAAAATATTATTTCGACGTTTTCATAGAGAGGGAAATTTTTATCTGGCCATTTAATTATCAGCAATCCAGACAAGGTTGACTAGGAATAGAGTAGACAAATAAAAAATAAAACATAATGCGCGGGTTAAGGATCACAAATACGTACCATTATTGGCCAATTGGAAACGGAAGAGTGTGAGGTTGAAGGTTCAACTGGTTTGGCATGTATAAACATCATACGTACGATTTACGGAATTTTGAACAAGCACGGCAATTCAAAGGAAGCACCTTCCTCGCAATCACGGACGAAAGAAAACCCGTGGGTAGTCCTGTTTCAGGGGATATTCTACTACGTACTGAGCGATCACGAATCACGGCACAACGATTCTGACTCAGTTCCCCCGGATTTTTCCGCTGATTTGCCGAATGTATTTAAACACTCAATGCTCAATCGGACGATCGCTATACCAGCTAACCGTCACGTTCTCGTACATTATTCTGACCCTTCCAACTATTATATTTATTCGCGGCGTTTTCGGTGTTATTCTCATAGTTTGACTCTCTCTCTCATTTTTAAGTCGTTTAATAATTTTCCTTTTGTCAGCCAGTTGGCTGAGGTTGGCCCGTCATGAGCAGCACTTACCTTGCATCTTCACCCGGGTTTACCCTGCCCAAAGCTCTATGTTTCATTGCCTCAAAAATTAACAAAAAAATAAAAATCG